>NC_088381.1:100865000-101165000 GCF_037993035.2 Macaca fascicularis | reverse complement strand
CAAAGATCCAGTCCACTGGGTGAGGCAGACCTGTGTGTAAGAGGAGGCCAGTGGGCCATGCAGAGCGGGCAGCACAGATCCCTGTCCAGGCTCCAAGTCCGAACACATTCCTGATGTAAGAAGGTGCCCTGCTTTCTGAGTACAATCTGCAGGTTCTAGCTTTGAACTGCTTCTGTTGTTGTTTAAATTCTTCTTCTTCCAGTGAACACTTTCCTCTACAAAACACCTACTGTACATATGTCAGGCAGGGATACCATGTGTCTCTCATGAATTAAGCCCACGGGTCACAGAAGGACACCGTGAGCTCTGTGATAACGGCTCTCAAAGGGAGGGACAAAGAGAGCATATCAAATTTGGGATGTGAATACAGCACTAACTTCGCAAAGTTTAATACTTGACTTTTCATTGGTAGAAATTATCTTCCCTACAAATACACTTAATTTTTTTTTTTTGAGCAGTTAAACTTTTAATGAGGGTTACATTTGGTACACTCCCTCGAGGGAGGAAAGGATGATTACACTTTCATTTTGCAAACTGTCTTAAAAGCCTTTCCAACGAGTGCCGCTTTACTGCTGTTACCTCCTCTGACCTCAGCAGCAAGCAAACAGTTATGGCATGATTCCACCCAGTAGGAAGGGGGTGGAGATTACCACTGAAATTGTGCAGTGTCAGTTGCACTTGCTGGTAAAAGGAAGACGTCCACATCTGGTATCTCGATTTTTTAGTTTTCAGTCAGATCCCAAAGCTTCGTGTTATGACATTTGTAACATCTGCTACAAATACTGAGGTAAGTCAGGCACAACCTTATTACTTCCAGTCTAATGCTCCATTCACCCTCTACTCCTTCGTAGGCCACTGATACAACAGGGAGCTAACGTTGATTCTGCAGGAAACAGTTTGTGTTTCTGTGGGAGAAAGAACACAAGGTCTCTTGCCTTCTCCCTCTTCTCTCTCCTGTTCCTCCATTCATATATTCAGTCATCCTCTCTCTCTCTCTCTCTTTCTCTCTCTCTCACTGTCTCTCTTTAGCTTTTGGGCCGCATCAATGCTTGGCATCATGCTCAGTAACTTGTTTCCTGCCAAAAGAAGAGTCAACATAAAGAGTTCTGTGAAGCAGTGGGGTATTGGCCCAAGGGACACAAGACTCTGCTTATAACAGCACCTGCTATTGAAAAGTCACTCCGATCAATTTCCAAAGCTCAACAGTCTCAAGCTATGGAATTACATTTATTCATCCAAAATGTAGTGAGGCCTTATAATACGGAAGGTATTAACCCCATTGATCAAAGTGCTAGGGATATAAGCCAGGCTCCTATTTCCACTTCTAGATACATTGGCAGAAGAAAGCTAAAAGTATCCATGGGAACTATTTGTTGAGCCTCTATCTGTGCTGGACACTGTGTCAGGGAATATAAAAATGAAAAGGCACCTCCTAACCCTCCAGATGATCAGAGTCTAGTGGGACACTGACATATAAGCAAATGAACAATATTCAATAAAAGTACATCTCTCAACTCAGGATGGAGGTAGGGAAAGGTGGAGTCAGGGAAGGCCTCAGAGTAAGGTACTGCCAGAACAGAAGTATGGAGTGAAATTACATGAACAGTGCACTATCACGGCCAGGACCCTGGGATCTACTGATGAGACACGAAGGCAAGGGCAAAAGCATGTTAACATAGCTACACATGCATGTTACAGGTGCATCATCCTGCCCACGCCAACTTGCTTTCTCTTAAGCTGCAACAATGATGGACTGTCATATTCTTAGAAACTTGACGGACTGGGACCCCACTCCACAGTGCCTTCTTGGGGCTCAATACTACGTAACAGTCGCATAATTACAACTGGTAAACCAATGTTCATTTGGCACTGTCCAAAAACCTCAACCTTACAATTCTCTCTCCCCCTCCACCTAAACACCACTGCTTAGATGAAAACCCTGACATGTACACCTGTATCACAGCATCTGGCTTGGCACCGTGCTGGGCAACCGAGTTACCAGCCAGCGTGTTCTGAAGGGCACTTCTGTGATTCAAGTCACTTACTGTAGAATATCTGATACATTTCCAGGATGTGCTTGTCCTCTCTGCTGGGAGAAGGACCTCAATGGGAGGGGTCACATGATGGGGAGACAACTGTGCACACAGGAAAGGATTGGGGTTCTGGAGTCAGGCAGACCAATTTTTAAATCCTCCATTTTTCTCTAATTAGCTGGGTGGTCTTAGACAAATTAGGTTCCACGGACCTCAATTTCTCATTCTGTCAAAAGGGTTAATGCCTCTTACAGCAGTTGTGAGAACATGTGACATGCCCCGCCCTGATTTAATTTGCTCTCCTGCAGCTTATTTGCATAGTGTTGTCTCTCCCACTAGCATGTTACCTTTCCAAGCCAGAGGACTCATTTTGTGGTTTGCCGAAACCCAGCATTTAGAATTGGGCCCAGAACGCAGAAGGCACACAATAAATACTTGTGAATGAGCGAACACTCTAGAGCACAGTGCCCAGCCCACAGGGGCGCTCGGCACATGTCAGCTCTCTCCTCTTTGTTGTGAAAAGCAGAGGCTGGGCCAAAGATGACTTTTCTCAACAACTATCTTTATCCCAATTTTAACAGGAATATTAGAAATTTTTTTCCCCTGTATGTTGTCACCAGCTCCTGCCTTTCCTACAGTGTGCTATCAAATCTATAGTGTCACCACAAACCCTGCGAGCCAACTGCAATCAGGGCCTCAAACCAGTGCAAACATTTCACACACACTTGGGCAAAGAGCCAGCAATTCACTGAGTGTCAGCAACTGCCCACTGAATTTTCTTTTGAAGGATTCACTCATGCCCTATTCCAGCAGTAATTGGCATTCGTTTTAAGATGCTGAATGCCTCAGACATAACTTGATGAGATAAATGTACATAGCCACCACCACTGCAAACTGAAATCAGCTCTTACAACCCCACCATCTTCCCTCTAATTTCACATAAACAAAAGCCCACACAATTTTCAATGGTAACTACGCAGGAGCTAGGTCTTACTTATGTTAGCTGATCAAGGTCTGCATCACCCTTGCTGCCTGACTGTTGGATACCTACAGAGGCTATGATTCAGGGAAAGTTAGAAAATAAGTAAGAAAGATGAGCACAATTTGGAGGGTGCAGATTAGTAAACAGGCTTATAAGACTGTCAGACCTAGAATCAAGAACATATCTAAGCAGTATTCTCATACTTATCACTACCATACAATGAATTAAGAAAAAAACACTTAACTTGAAGACCTGTTATTTAGACTCAAGGCTGAGTTCAAGCCTTTCTCTATTAGAGGTTCTTAATATGTTTCTTTCTTTGAATAACAGGGCTGTTTAAACAAACCCTCTTCATAAGATAATATTCAAACATAAAATTTTGCATATGCAATTACAAAAATTCCAGAGAGCTTCTGAAACACAACCATAGACCCCAAGTCAAGAACTCTTGCTTTAGACAAGAGCCAAGCACCCACAGATGCCCTGTGTCATCAGTGGGACTGAACAACTGATTCACTGAGTGAATGAGTAAGTAATCAAATGAATACTCAAATGAATGAATGCAAGGAGATCCAGTCAAGAAAGAATGCACAACTAAGTCAGATACTTGTATTCTGTGAGGAGACTGTGGGACTGAAAGCAGCAGCCAGTTAGTTGGTTTATTCACAAAAACTGCCTTGTGGAATTATATACTGCTCCTCCCCTTCTAAATGCAGACAGAGGGAGGAAAGGAAAAAGAGATAATGAAGGTTTGCAAATGAAGTGGGTACAACTGTGCAATCAATCAACATTTTCTGAAAAAGAATCTGCATCACTTGCCAAAAATTTGAACTGAATAACTGAACTAGAATTCTGATGAGAACGGACTTTGCCACTAGCCAGTCATTTTTATTTGTTTTCCAGCTGTCTTGCTTCTCTTTTCCAGGAAGCCAACGGTCTCTTCAGTGTGGCAAGTTCAGGCAATGGGAACTTATTTAACCATGGTTCAAGGTATACTCTGTATTTCCTATTTTAATAAAACTTTACTGAGTGCTTACTCAGTGCCAGGCACTGTTAGTTGAAAAGGATATAATTCAACCATTCATCTAAAGATCCATTGAGGGCCTACTAAGTGCTAGGCCATGGACCACCAAAGAGTGAACAAAGGAGACAGACAAATGGGCCTGGCATTCTAGTGGGGAGCCAGACGACAACAATAACAGCAACAACACATGCACATCTCCATCTAAGCAGCAGTATGAAGGAACAGTTTTAAAAGGGGAAGGGAAAAGAAGGGACAGAGATTTCTGTATTCCATGGAAGATCAAGGAAAGCCTCTCCAAGGATATAATAGGAATAGAGGGACATGATGTCCAGGTGAAGGGAAGAGAAAATATAAAGGCCCTGAGATGAGAAAAACTCAGGTTCACGAAATGATAGGGACCAGTACCCTCAAGGAACTTAGAGACTCAGGAGAGAGAAATACAAACTGTAAAAAAGTAATGGTTGGCTGGGTGCAGTGGCTCACGCCTGGAATCTCAGCACTTTGAGAGGCCGAGGCAGGCAGATCATGAGGTCATGGGGTCGAGACCATCCTGGCCAACATGGTGAAACCCCATCTACAAAAATACAAAAATCAGCCGAGCATGGTAGCAGGCGCCTGTAGTCCCAGCTACTTGGGAGGCTGAGGCAGGAGAATGGCGTGAACCCGGGAGGCGGAGCTTGCAGTGAGCTGAGATTGCGCCACTGCATTCCAGCCTGGGCGACAGAGGAAGACTCTGTCTCAAAAAAAAAAAAAAAAAAAAAAAAAAAGTAACTCTTTACTTGGAGGACTGCAGGAAAAGGAGCATCTAACTCCAGTGAAATTCAAAGATGTAAGAGAAAAGAGAGCATCTGGGCTAGACATGAGTATTAGTTTTCCAGGCAAACAAGCCATGGATTGGTGGGGATGAGGGGAGCATTTGGGTAGAGAGAACACATGCAATGGCACGAACTGCTGAGCAAGACACGGGAGATTCACACATAGAGAAGACAGGTTGGGCCCAGTCACAAATGGCCCTATCAACACTGCAAAGGAGTTCTCAGTTCACACATGGCATTCAGCATTCATCTGAAAAGTTAGAGCACAGAGGGACACAAGCATGTGTGTGTGTTGTATTACCCGAGGCGTGGTGCAGAGGGTGGAACTGTGTTTGGAGGAAAGCTGAAAACGTGGCTATTGCACGGTCTAGCTAATAAATGATGATGTGTTGACCCTAGTAACTAAGTTAGTAAGACTGTAGAGAGGGGTTCAATTCTAAAGGTATTTAGGAGGTAGGATTAAGAGCGCTTTGTGATTAACTCCTAAGGGAAAAGTGAGAGTGCAGTACGAATTCCAAGGGTCTGAGTTGGCACACAGCATAATGGTTTCTTCCCTCCCTGTGATAGGACATTGAGGAAGGCAGGAGGGTGTTAAGGAGAAGATGAGAAGTTGAAGGGAGGTGTCTTTAGGACAAGCCCATCGTGATACCTAAAGGGCCTCAGGCGCAGAATTGAGTTTTTGGCAGAGACCAGGATTTGGCTGCACGTCATTAGCACACAGGTGGGATTAGAAGCCATGGGAGGACAAAATGGGAGTGGGTCCGGAGAACATCTGCATTTATAAAGAAGCAGAAGCGGGGAACCAGCAAAAGCCTGAGTGCAGCCAGCCAGAGGAGAGGGTGGATAAAGAGGCAGCGGTGTCCTAGAAAGAACAGAGGACATTTTAAGGAGAGACTCATGGACTCTGTCAAATGTCATGGGAGAAACCTGAAGATCCTGGGCAGGGGCACTGCAGTCAGTTGAGCAGCAAATGAGAGGTCAACATTTCTGAAAATCTGGAAGGGAAAGAAAGGAGAGTAAGGGACTACTCTCCTAAGAAAGGAGAGTAATGGGAACATACCCAAGGTTAAGGGATTTTTTTAAAATGACTTTGGATATTTATACCCTGAGAAGCAGCAGCAAGCAAAAGCCATGAGACAGAGATGAAAAACTCTTTTAAAAAGCTACAAAATTACCAGGAGTTTAGATAAAGCTGAAAAATCAGCAACACACTATTTTTTTCAATATTTCACTATAACTTGATTCTACAAACTTAATGTACCATGGTGTGGTGCCCAGCCCCCACAATGGGGATCTCAGCCTCCAGCTCCTCCAGATGATGTTTAAACAACATAATGATCTATAATACACATTCAGAGTTAGACTCGGATAGGGAAAGCTGCCTGAATATATCTAAACCCAAGCCATCACTGTTCCCCCAAAACCTCTGTCCCTTCTTGCCCAATGTTAATGAGTCTCCACTCTGCTAGTCCTACAGGCTATACCAGAGCTGTCTCACCATGGTTTTCTCCACTGTGTAAATAGGAAGTCCTCTGCAAGGACCCCAGTCTCTAGAGTGACTTTCCTACCAGCTTCACAAAGACATGAAACGTCATATATAGAGATTTACAGATACCAATATGCTACAAAAAATGGAAGACTCCATTTTGGGATGATGCTGTTTTGAGGCTTCCTCTTTACTTCATGCTACCAATATTATCCATCACTTCACTCATCAATAAAAATGTTCTCTCCTGGTCCGATTGGCTCCAAGTTTTCTGTCTTTGTATCTCTTGCCATGGCAAAAGTTCTCCAAGAGTCATTAATAGAGGAGTTACTTGGAATTGCTTTTGGAGTCCCTACAACTCCTGGATCGCAAAAGCAACAAGTATTTCTTCCTTGCAGCCAAGATCTGTCAAATACCCACAGGCAAGTATCGCAAGTGATTATTAATATACACAGGTGTGAGCTAAAAGAATATTAAATCATCAAAGAAAACTAAAATGCATTATTTAATGAATTTTGATTATGCCAATAAAGAGAAAGCCAAGATTTCTATATGTGGCAGACAAAAAGGCCTTGTTTCCCAATAATATTTTTTACAGAAGCCATTGCCTCATCATCACTGAGGTTGAAGTTTCTATCTGGCAAGTGAGAAAGAGATTTTTTTCTGGAATTTCAAAAATGTTTATACAAACTTCATCCTCAGTACTCAGAAGAAAATACTAAATGCTCACCTCAACTTGCTCCCCTTAGCTCTCCTCTCGTTTTTGTTCCTCTCTGAGACAGTCTGCTTTGAGGTTTTGAGATTCTGATAAGACCTATACAGTCACTTTCATTTTCTTGAACTAACTTACTTTTATTCACTTGCATCATTGCTCTTAAGTCATTATTTTCTTCAAATTTTTACCCAAAGTTGAGATGAAGTAAGCTCTACATATTGTTGCAAGTTTATTCCCCTCTTATACTGGTTTTGATTTTGTTGGAAAGAATTTCTTCCACTGTTAGTATCAACATATGTCTAGCTCTGTCCTCTACAATATCCATCAAAGGATCTTGCAATGTTTATTCAGAAAGTATTCAGGAACACTTAAAAAGATGGGAAGACAGCTGTAGTTTAGTATGACACTTGCTGGGGGTCAAAAAGTGGGAGACAATTTCTGGGAGTCAGAAAACTTTATTTCTAAATAACAGCCCTGGCATTTACTAGTTGGTGAACTTGGATAAGACATCTGACATCCAGATCTTAGTTTCCTCATCTGTAGAGTGAGATAATAATACCAGTCCAAAGAGTTGTGGCAAGGGTTAAATGTGTGACAGTTTTCTAGCACACACCTAGCAAATAGTGATAAAACAATAAATTTTAATTCAATCTGAATTTTTAATCTCTCTGTAGCAAAACAAAAATGAGTGCTGACAAGATGCTTTTGATGAGGAAGATTAAAGAAAGTCACCAAAGTGGTATATATGACTTTTCTGTCACTTTCTAGGTTGTGCCGCCTTGGGCCAGTTAGAAAAATCTCAGAGAAATGTGGTTACCAGAAAGGTGAACATACTGCTACTTGCTTTATTTAGCATGCTGTTTGAGAATTAAATGAGATAGCATATGTAAAGTGCCTAGGACAATATCCCACCCATAAGGGGTATTTGCTAAACATTAGCTCCTTTCCCCTTCCTCAAACATGTGTATTCTTGGAGCTATTTGTAAATTTTTTTAAACCACAGATTTTTTTAATACTTTAAATTCTGGGATACATGTGCAGAACGTGCAGGTTTGTTACATAGGTATACATGTGCCATGGTGGTTTGCTGCACCCATCAGCCTGTCATCTACATTAGGTATTTCTCCTAATGCTATCCCTCTCCCAGCCCCCCACCCACAGACAGGCCCCGGTGTGTGATGTTCCCCTCCCTGGGTCCATGTGTTCTCATTGTTCAACTCCCACTTATGAGTAAGAACATGCATAAACTGCAGATTTTATAGAGTAAATCACATGTCAAGCCCTTCTTCAAAACTGGAATAATGGCAACATTTATTAGAGATGGAGTATCTTGGCATATATGAAAATCCTCAAGACTATAGCTGAATATTGATTGTATATTATGGATCTTGAGTGTAATAATCTTTCGTGAGAGTACACAAAAAGAAGTGGTATGGCACGGTTGCTTTCTTATACTTATGTGTACATACACGTATATGCATGTGTGTATGTGTCTACAGACATTTTTAAATCTTCAACTTACATTTTCAACTTCCAAAAACATATATACATGGTAGGCATTGGGAAGCTTGGTTAAATTATGACTGCCTAATGCAGAGACGTATACACCCAAGCACTCCTACTACAAAAATGGTAGCAGCCTAAAGTTAGCTTCCATTTTTTTTCTAAGGAGGATACAGAGTAGAAGAAACCAAATAGACTACAGCATTTTACCCCTCTGTTCCCCAGTCCTCATCAGTCATGTCATGTTTGTCGTCGACTCCATCTGGGCAGCAGGTGTGGTGCTGCACGGCTGCGGGTATTTGATTATTGACTAGTGTATATTTCCAAAGGGCACAACAGACTGCTGACTGGCCCTCAGTTATAACACGAGACAATCTTCCGTGTTTATACATGTAAGAGTTGAAAATAAAGAAAAACTGATTTTGATTTTTTTTTTTTTTTGACCAGAGGCTTTTAACAAAGCCTCCATATATATCAGTCAAACACTGAGTTTGGCAAGCTTGTATAGAGTCTATTAAAGGGGGAATAAGGTTCATGAATTTCAAGCTTGGAGGGCTCTAATTACCTCATGCTCAAACTTTAACTACAAAACTCAGATAAATTGCTGCAGTAAAACCATAGAAGATCCTCCACCTGATTTGTGCCAGTGCATCTAAAGCTCAGTGAGGCTGATCCCAGTGAGGTTTTTCAAATCAGTCCTAAGGGAAAGTGTTCCGGACGTGTCTCTAATGAGTACGTACGGATTACTTGGATGTTTTGGTAAAGCTACCCAGTAAATTAGTCAATCTGAAATTTTATTAGCCGCAAAGCATTACAGCAGTCAGTCATATAGGCTAAGAATACTGGGGGAATTAAAGTCATTTTAAGCATCTATTAGTCAGGTATCACGAATCTGTTTCAGGCCCTGGCTAGTAGTTGTAACATTAAACTAATTGGCTAATAGTTATAGCTGTCTCTTCAGTGCGTTTGTTCTTAGAGGTGTGATCCCTTCTTGAACCAATTTATGTACACCCAGAGGGGGGTCCTATTTTTTATTCTAGTTTAATGTATGATTTAGATTCAAAAGGAAGAAAAACAGGTAGGGGGGCAGTCTGTATGTATAAACCATGGTGTGAAACAGCCAAACCTGAACGCACATACTGCCAGCCTAAAAGTTGAAATTTGGCAAACGTGGAAGGCAGAGGAGAATGCAGAAAACAAACATGCCTCTTAAATATTTGAAACATCCATATTTTATCAAAGATGCACTGAGGAGAAATGTGGATTTCCCTCTGCCTGGTCTTACACTCTCCATGGCTATTTATCTAGTTACAAACTTTTATAGATGTGAAATATTTTAAGAAGTCCTTTAGAAATGGCCCGAGGTAATTTCAAACTTAACAGACCCTGTCCCACCAGAGCTCATTACAGTGAATTTTATAACAAAGTACCCTCTACTTAATTTTCAGAGCCTAGCCAAGCGTACGAGAAATGCAGCTGCATTAAGTGCAATTAATGGTACAATAAAAGCAGTGGAGGGCTGTTTAACACCCAAGAACCAGCAGTAAACACTGGCTTCATGCTCTCCAGCAGTCAGTGATGTGCCAAAGGACGTGGAGTGTGAGATTTCTGTACCAAAGTGGGAAACGCCTTTCTCCTGCTAGAGAAGAATTTCCTGTCCTTCAACATTTCCACCCAGAGACTGTACAAAAGGATATAAAGGTACTCCCTCCAGTCATGCCACTAGCATCCTCGCTCCCTTTGAGCAGGGATCCAACACAGGAAGCTCATATTCCCATCAGGACGGGAAAAGGACAAATTCAGTTCCAACAAAAATGAGTCTAATAGCAAGTTACTCGTAATGTACAAAATGATTTGGTTTCCTAACTAACAAAGTGGACTGTCAAATGACAAAAAAGGAACAAAGTAGCCAGTCAGAATAGTTTTCAAACAAGCCAAAAAAATCAAAAAGTTGATGAGCAGAAACAACTATAATGATACTGCAAATCTCTTTAATGATGAAAAATCACTGCTTAGAATCTGAGTATGAGAGACATCCAGAGATCAGCAAAAACCTCACTGGTTAATAACAATCATGGTTGTTTGAGGGTTGGTCCATCAGCTAGTTAATTTGTTAAATAAAATATGGTCAATCAGGTCTGGAAAGATGATTACACATATTCAGCTTTCATAAGCAACTGAAATAATTCTATCATGGAAAGAATTTGATGAGAATGTCTCTTAGTAACCTGGTTTGGATTCAGGGCCCTACCCCTCTATTTCAATTTCTGGATGAAACTGTTTTTTAACGATATAAATAGGCTAGGAAAAACATTTAGATTATATTTTTAACTATAAAACTCCTACCAACACATTCAAGTGCGGAGAATTCGTCCTAATTACAACATTATAGACATGGTTAGCCTAAATAAAGAAAAGCCATAGTTAATCCCCACATTTCATTTTCTTAGAAACATGCTTCTGACCTCCATCCTCGACAGAATTCCCCCGTGAGCTTTTGTACTCATGGGGGAATGCAGGTACTGTGGTTCCTCCAGTTTCTGATGGATGCCCATTCGTGGTTGGAAGGGCTCATGGGCAATGAGAGGACCCTGGCAAGGGCAAAAGTGAAAACTCAAGCAGGAAATGACAGGAGGGAGCCGGGACCTAACTCCAAATGGAGGCATTTTAGTGACACCAAACTAAGTCCCTCTCCCTCAACAAAATTCTAACCCTAAACACCTCTTCCAAAAACAGGAAACATGCCACATCCCTAATGACAAGTAAATCAACTATTACAGACCCATAGAAGAGGAAGCTTCTCTGTGTAACTGCACAGACATGAAAGGGAGCTCCAGGCCTTGGCATGGCTCCTGGGCTCTAGAAACGGCTGGAAACACTGGAACTACTATGTGAACAAAGGAGCTTTTGCAGTAGAATTCCGCTGCATTCTACCGAGAACGTCTTTAAAAAACAGACAAAACTGGATACATTTTCAAAAAATAAACAATCTTGTCTTGGACAACTCACTCTGTTTCTGACTGGTCTAAAAGATGGTTTAAAAATCACTCACTTGTTCTAATAGTTTCCAAATCAGGGGTTCCACGACGAGCCCTCTCTCCAGAAGGTTTGCTAAGTCGATATTACTTTTCAGTAATATCAAGAGTTTTCCCTATCTACATAGGGTTTAAAGATGTTTATCCACATGCAATATTCAATTGACAAATTACCTATGCTTAAGAAGGCTCCATCCTCCCTGCCTCTGCACCCTCAGTTTTGCTGGGTCAGAGGGGTCCTCATGATGGGAAGGGAGAGAGCAGCTGGATGACAAGAAGAGTTTGGGTTCTGGAATCAGACAGGCTGAGATTTCAACCATGGCTTTGCTATTTGGCAACTATGGGATATTAGGCAAGTTATGGAGTCTTGCTGAGTCTTGATTTCCTCCTCTCTAAAATGCTTGTTCATAGGGTTGTTAGGTGAATTCAAGGATACAAAATGTGAGCATACTCGACACATTCCTGTTTTGATGTCCAATCCTCTCTACCCCTACAGGAAAAGAACTCTTGAGAAACAGGGACCTTCCTGGAAGACAGGCTCCTCCTTACTCACTTTCTGGTGCTTTTACTTACAGAGTCAGCCCTCCGCATTGGCTGATCCTGTATCTGCAGATCCAACCAACTATAGATTGAAAATATTTGGGGAAAAAAAAAAAAGGATGGTTGTGTCTGCACTAAAGATGTACAGACTTTTCTTTGTTATTGTTCCCTGAACAATACAATGTAACAACTATTTACATGTAATTTATATTGTATTGGGTGTTATAAGTAATCTGGAGATGATTTAAAGATGATGTATGGGAGGATGTACCTAGGTTATATGCAAATACTACACCATTTTATATCAAGAACTTGAGCATCCAAGGATTTTGTTATCTGTGGAGGAGATTCTGGAACCAATTCCCCATGGATACCAACGAAGGACTGTACTATTCTCTTGGCTCCAACTACCTGTCAGCCTCAACTCAGTTTATACAAATCCTGTCATTCCTCATTCAGCAGCCACACATATGATGCCCTCCGGCAAGGAATAGTTGGGAAAGCATCTTAGTCTGCTTTAAGCTCTTATAACATATTCCACACTGTTCTAGCAGCCATTTTATATTTTGTTAATAATTTTCTTCTGTGTGTGCCCACATTTTAATTTGTGATGACTATTCTTATTTACAACCCACAGTGCCAATAGCTATTTATGAGTGGTCTTTCTAAAAGCATTTAATAAATGTTGTGAGTTATTTTCCTTACCTTTTGATACAGTGTCTAATATTATACAAATAACCCCATTAGAAATTGGTCTGACTTCGCAAACATACTTATTTAGAAAGTGAATCTTCTGAGTAGGTAAAAAGATTGTTAATAAACCACAACAGCAGCATGAACTGATGCCACCAGTTGGCTTTTCTCCTAATCCCTAGAGGAACTGAGCTGTACTAAGAGAACTGAAATTTGATAATGTGGAGGAAAAGAGCATTTTTGAGCATGGAACTCTTTCAAGGTAAAGGTTATTTTATCTCCCTTATCCCAGTGGCAGACTTAGGATGGTGGACATGGAGTAACCTTAGGATAACTGGGTACTTGTGGCCTGGAGGAACTTATTGGCAGGTGTAAGGAGGCATCAGCAACACTGATGGAAGGTATTTGGGAAAATACTGACCTATTTTGAAATGCTTCCCGGCTTCCTACCATGTTAGTGCCCAGATGAGGTAATGATATGTCCTCCTCCCTCAGGACCATAAGGCATCCCGTTCCCAGGAACTGTAATACATGAAAGGATTCTCCATTTTATCCCTGGGTTCCATGATGGGTATACAGGCTTTGCGGACTCACCTAGGAACTCAAGCTCCGCTTAATACTTTTTTTTTTTCTCATGGCTTTATAAACTGAAAGCTAAACATTTGTGTTTATAAAACTAACTAATACATCCCAATTTTCTTGAGGGCAAAGATCACAGTTGAAATTATCCTAATTTGAAATTAACATTTCCTTTTTTGGGGGGTGGGGGACAGGGTCTCACTGTGTCACCCAGGCTAGAGTGCAGAAGCACAATCAAAGCTCACAGCAGCCTCAACCTCCTGGGTTCAAGTGATCCTCCTACCTCACCTCCCAAGTAGCTGGGACTATAGGCATGAGACACCATGCCTGGTTAATTTTTCTGTTTTCTGTAGAGACCAGGGTCCCACTCTGTTGCCCAGGCTGGTCTGGAACTTGAGCTCAAAAGAATGCCCCCACCTCAGCCTCCCAAAGTGCTGAGATTATATGCAGGAGCCACTGCGCCACCGGAATCAACATTCCTTTTTTTTTTTTGAGGTGGAGTCTCCCTCTGTCACCTAGGCTGCAGCACAGTGGCGTGATTTCAGCTCACTGCAACCTCTGCCTCCCGGGTTCAAGCAATTCTCCTGCCTCAGCCTCCTGAGTAGCTGGGATTACAGGCATGTGCCACCATGCCCGGCTAATTTTTTTTTGTATTTTAAATAGAGACCGGGTTTCACCATATTGGCCAGGCTGGTCTCGAACTCCTGACTTTGTGATCCGCCTCCCTTGACCTCCCAAAGTGCTGGGATTACAGGGGTAAGCCACCACGCCCGGCCCTGAATCAACATTTCTATGTGTCCCATAGTCTTTCCATAGATATTTGATGATAATAATGATCAATTTCAGGCAACTAAGAGTGGCTAGTGAAGAATGAAATGAAATTCCCAGAACCAGTATCATTCGAGATACTTTTATGTTAGTACTTAGCTGATATGTGAAAAACAATGGAGAAAAATTTGTGGTCTCGGCAGAGGGCAGCTTGTCTCTTGAACTGCACATTTATCCTTAGGCTAGTTATACCAGCTCATGTGCTCCAGGCAGAGTCATAAAAGTTTAATTCTGTATCCTTCCACCTGGCTAACCTGGATTTTGTGAACACAAGAAAAGGAAGTTAACTTCAAGAATATCAATCTACTTCCTTCCATGAGCTATAAATGCACTCTAAAGTAAAAGATACATATAAGGATCTCTTGACCTAGCATACCTCTTAACTTTCAGTGCAATTGACTTTATTTTCCTGTCAACTACAATTTTCACTGAAGACTCCTGACTTCTTAGCGGCATAATAAAGTTTTGTCTAGGATTACAATAAAAAGATTCCATAATATCTATGACCTGAACATTCTACATTTATTTTTAAAACACATCTGAAAATCAGCACAAATGGCAATTTGATGTTTGGGCCCTTGAAACCAGATTTTCATCCTCTTGCTTCTCACATTTGGTTCTTTTAGGGCGAGTTTCATTATATAAAAGCTTAGTTTAGAAGAGAGGTTTGCACAGGTTCAAGTGAAGTTTACGTGTATTTTAGTTCGACGTATTTTACTTTTAGAGTAAATTAGTTATTCCTGTGTTGCTTTTGGAAAAATGGAAATATTCTAGAACACACTCCTTTGCCACATCCATCCTTGTTAACAATTCCCTTAACCACTTGACCAAGTGAGAAGGAATAAAAAGGAGGTAGTAGACGGGAGCTTGCAAGCAATTTCCTTCCACTCCCTTCACTGATGACCCTTGCCCTTCACTATTCTTGCACTTGCCCTTTCCAGTTGCATATCCAGGAGGAGTTATGGTGACAGGCATAACTCCTGGCAGGGTGACATTTGACTCCACAGAGCCGCACACACCAACAGCATGATGCCTGTAACTTCCTTCTCTCCTTCTGGTTTTGCATCATGGCATTAACTGAAATGGTCTGGTCTTACAGCAGTTCCAAGGGAGTGGGATGGAGTTACCTACTGACTTATGAAAGGCATGTGAGGAAACTACATGCAATTAAATTTTTCAATGATAAAGAGAGAGATAAACTGACAAAACTGCTTTATTATTTGATTCAAATGTTAAATTTCAGCTGTAGTACACAGTATTTTATTTTATGAACAAGTAATAGAGTTAAAAATGAAGGTGTAGAATGTCATTCCATAAGCCTGAGGTTCATTTACACAGTGCATATTGTTCAACAACTATGATCAGAGACTTAGTTGGCACTACGGAAATGATTAGGAATAAAAAGGGGTATGGTTCCTGCCTTCATGGAGATTACGGGCTTTTGGACTGGGATTACAGCAAATGAAATTCAACTAGAAACACAGCACTGATTATGGCACAGCAGTTATATATGCTGAAAATGTCAAAATATGGATGTCACTGGGTTGAAAGAGAAATTTTGCTCACAGTGAGATAACTAATTGCAAATAGAACGTATTCTATAAGAATACAGATAATCTTTACACATGAAACTTAATTTGTCATTTTTAAATTCAACATTTTCCAATCCCTGGTTATGTAAATATGTTGTCTATCCAAAAGAAACCAAGTTTGTTGTTCTGTCCTCGCTCCTTTGCAAAGAAAATCACCATTTTGTTGGGTAGGTAACGTGCCCATTGCTGGGAAATGAATAATAATCAGTTTTAAGCCACTCATGCTAATTTCATCCCATATTTGTATCACTCTAAGAATGGGAATATGACCCAGTTCTGCCTAATAACATGTAAAGGGAACTCTCCTGTGCAACTTTCAGGGAATACTTCACACTTCTTCACATTTCCTTAAAAGCTGTTGGGTAAGGATCTGACACTTGGTGCTACCAAAAATATTTGCATGAGGCGACAAGTTTTGAGTGGAAAAGGCAATGCACTGAGGACGCCAGAGCAGACCTAGGACCTGGCTTACCTTGCTGAGCTGCTGCACTGCCTAGGGCTGCCTACCTACAAACTTCTACATGGATAATTCCATCATGGTATTGCTTATACAATTGTATGTTACATATTCTGTTATCTGTAGTCAAATATATTTTAACTGACATACCTGGTAGATTTTGTTTTTAAACCACAAACAATACCTTGCATAGCAAATATCAAGATGTCCCTCTAATTATTGGAACATTTTAAATATTTAAGGAACTGACTCAGAAGAATGTTCCAGAAGCATTCCAGGTTTGAGATAGCCCTTGTCATGAATGCCAACATTATTTTACTGAAGCCTAACACTGGGGAACATGGAATGGTAGGGGGCCAGGCAGAAAAGAGAGTGATGGTGATGTATGTATAAAAATCATACAGGGGAAAAAAAGATTAAATGGAAAGGAATTGGATATAGTAGCAGAAGTGGCACCTAAATATTAACTACATTTCTGGAAATAGAAATGTGAATCTCTACAATTCAAGCAGATTAAGAGAAAACAGTTATGGTGTAAAGTTGGGGACGATGAGAAAAAAAGAAAGCAGGAGGCAGTTAAAGTGCCCACAAAACAAACCCTGACTCATTTCAAAAGAGTTTCAAATAAGCCCCAGTTTGACAAAGACCTGAAGGTGCCAAATCACCCCACAAAACACATCCTAGGGATGTGTGGATTCAATTACTGAGCAAGAGACCACCAGCAGTAAAGATGTTATTTGTAGAATTTCAATGCAAAGCAAATGTACAGATGTTGGCATAAAAGCAGAACTGTCTGAAATGGAATTGAAGATAGAAATCCAGGGAGAAGATTAGAAGAGATAAAGAATTAAACATGCAATAAAAGAGACATTACACGCATGGCATTGAGCTTGGACAGCCAATGCCTTGTGACACTCAGATACTAGTAATAATGACATATATGGGCTAAAAAACGGGAGAGGGTAGTGAGTAAACAAATACTGTATTAAAATCACTATCTCTGTGGGCAGGCAGTACAAATCATATCATTCTCATTGAAAAATAATTCATTAAACTGCACCCCAGCTGGATACAAAGAACAACACACGGCATACAAAGATAGTGAGCAGCAGGGGGCAATAAACTTTATAAAAACTATTAAAGCATGTGCCAAAGCAAGATAATACAAGGAGGAAACAATGGAAATGTCAGGTCAATTTATCAAATAATCATGTTAATACATAAGTGCAAACACTTTATGAAAAACACACATGCTTATCAAGTTAAAATTCACTCTGCAAAACCACCCTTGAGATGTTAAAGCTGACCTGCTGCAGAGTGGAGAAATAAAAGCCAGCAGGTTGCCATGTGGAAAGGCTGGGCCAGAGGAGCTTCACACCAGGTAACCTATTCAAATGGCATAATTGCTTGCAGGTATCTGAGACATTGCTCTAGGAACAGATGCAAAGGTGAACTGAAAACAGGGCCACACACATTCTGTGACCACTGATGTATGAGCACATTTATAGCTTTACACTGGTAGGCTCAAGCAGCTTTGCCTCTAACACCCTTGTCTCCCATATTCCTGGGCAGTTCAACAAGCAATTGTATTTGAAGAACTGTTCCTGGGCAATTCACAGCGTATGATCACCTCAAAACACACAGGGCTTCCACAAGCTCTTTCTCCAAACTGTTTTTCTCCCGTCCTACAACCCCTTTGCTTCTCCATGAATTTCCCTCCCTTAAAAATAATTTATTTGCGATATGTTAGACCCAACATTTCTGTAAGGCCATGTAGAAGACACTGAAAGTGAGGAAAAGGGTTGGGAAGAAGAGAGGAAATAGGAAAATCTTGTCTCCCAGGGCATCGTGATGAGGTATGGAATGGCGTACAAGACAGTAACAAACCAGAAACGACGACTGCAATTTTAAAAAGGACTTCAAAGATAAACTGTGCTTAAGAGAACTTTACTTAGAATGATTCTGAAGTGGCCAAAATTAAACTAATGACAAGTGCTTTCAATGAACCCTTCTAATCTCTCCAAAATTATTTCTTACCTTTTATGGACCTAACTGTGCTACATGGAATCTTCCTCAAACCAATACAAGATGCAGAGCAACATAGACAGAACCCAAGACAAGAAGCTACAGAGATCAGTGTAGCCAATCAACACCTGCCAGATGACAGCCTAAAAGTATAGGTATCACTGCATTTCCTAATCAAACACACATTCACCCAATAAGCCTGTGAGGAACCAGCCCTTCCCATTTATACCGAGATCTCCCCACTCTGCCATCCCCACTTCTCTCCCCCATCCCTTTTCCTCCCCTCTTACAGAACAAAAAAGAAATAACATTAGGCAAATTTTGTTTTAAAATTCTTGCTGGGTTGAGACTTTAGATTTCAGGCTGGAAAGAATTTTTATGGCCAAGTTATAAACACCTGAAACTCAGCAGGTGCCACTAAAATGTATAGTTTTGAGATGGCGTGTGGCTTTCCCAATTTCAGAAGTTGATCTAGTTGAAGATAATTTGTTTTTAAAACTGTCAAACTATAAAAGCCACTACATTCCCTTTCACTAGCTTATAAAGATTAATTGGACGTAACACATGCATGCAATTTACAGGTCAAAGAAAATTTTCCCTGTTCAAGCAGAAGTTTAGCACAGTTCAACTATATATTACATACTACGCATGAAAAGTGAGATCAAAGCAACCAAGAAATAAAACATCTTGGAACATCTGTAGATTTGTTTGTTCTTTTCTTTGTTTTGTTTTAGTATAAGGTCAGAGGTGACAGTGGTATGGTGTGGCTCTTTCATTAGAAGACACAATAATTTTTACATAAGATCACAAGAATAAAACTGTTCCTTCTTTGCTCTAATTATTGTTAGATTTCTTTTACAAGCACCTTGAACGAACAGTTTAAAGATTATTCAGATAATTGATACAAGGAATCATGTCTAGGAAAACTGTACCTGTGGAAATAACCCATTAGCATGTCAAAGTAGAATTTTACAGAGCTGATCAGGCAAGGTTGTGGTTTAGGATGAAACATTTAGAACTTTCAGAAAACTCTCATCTTCTCATCATTTTCACCATAACAATGTATTTGGGTACTTTCATGTTTTACCGTTTAACCTATAAATAATACTCAAGTGGTAGCAGGCATTGTTAATAACTAATAAATTAACAAAATATACAATGGTTATACAAAATTAAAGGAATTTTAAAAATTATTTTATTTTATTTTATTTACTTTCTTTTTGAGATGGAGTCTCGCTCTGTCACCCAGGCTGGAGTGCAATGGCACGATCTCAGCTCACTGCAACCTCCGCCTCCTGGGTTCAATCTATTCTTCTGCTTCAGCCTCACGAGTAGTTGGGATCACAGGTGCCCACCACCACACCTGGCTAATTTTTGTATTTTTAGTAGAGACAGGGTTTCATCATGTTGGTCAGGCTGGTCTCAAACTCCTGACTTCTGGTGATCCACCTGCCTCAGCCTCCCAAAGTGCTGGGATAACAGGCGTGAGCCACCACACCCAGCCAGGAAAAAACACTGATACTTAAGAAGAAACTGAACAAATCTTATACATAAAAACCAAAAACTATTCTGATATAAGCTCTTTATTCTGTGTAATAGGCTATGAATAAAACAACTATATGTTTCCTTACTCAAGAAATGGAAACCACAGGTATCACCAATAGGAATAAAAAACTAAAAATGCCGAAACCAAAACAGTCCAACCATCAGATGGAAAGAAAATGGTTAAATTTGTTGTCTCTGCCTCACATGGTTCTATCACTTCAAATTTTACACACTGACATCCTGGATACTCTTAATTTAAATATCCCAATATATTATATTTTGTCATTTTACCTGTCATATATTACACATAAATTCTTAAACATACACACATATAGATATTAGATTTTCTTAAAATATGGATTTAAGGCCACATCTATACAAAGAAATGAAATGCTACTTTGATGGGAATCCTATCCATTAGGAATTTCTAAAGACAAACACCACTTGATTTTTTTTTCTCCAAATTAGACCTCAACTGTCATGCTGATTATTTATTTATGTCATTTGACAGGACTAAAATCAGCCTGTCTCCAAATTTTGCAGCCATCCATACTTTTTCTAATAAGAACTAATTTTACAAGGTCCTTTCTGGCCAAGAAACTTTCAACCACTATAAACTAGTCAGACACAATACGAGATGATTAGACCAGAGTATATAGACTATGTAGCATAAACTGCCAGTTAAACATTATGGCATGCTTCATTTTAATCATGTAGCTTTCATCTTTTTTGAACACCCTTTTAGCATCTCTTGAAAAAAGAGGCTTTGAAAAAGCTGAGCTACTGCTAAACACTGTAAGCTGATGCTGCTGTACTGTGCTTTGCCCACCGCTTCCCCACCCCCAGGAAAATAAAACAGATCGCCCTCAGTACTTTAAGGTCCTATCATTGTCGTCTTAAATGAGACAGCACAACTGTCTTCAGTTGAAAGGTCAATGAATCAGGGTTGAAATGCAGTCATGTGCTATATTTAGATTTATCATTATTATAATAACATATTTAGTATAACAATAATAAATGGTAGGCTAACAGAAAACTTTATGGCATGTATTATTACACATTAATTACAAGGTTAATTTCTGTTAGGCCAAACACAAATACAATTAAAGCAAAATTCGACATTACTGAAAAATTATTACTCACAAAATTATATTATATTTTATATGGGACAAAATATGGTAAGCAAAATCACTGGTGAGTTCCTTGAAGATGCTTGCAATAATATGACTTATGTTATATATTAACAGAAATGAGAAGTATGAGCTTAAGAATATGTGATTTTTCAGAAAGCCTAATGCAAATTTCTAAATTTTGCCTATTAATGACCATGCTGTTTGTAAAGAATTTTTGCTTGAATATGGGTTATCTTCCATAATTTGAGCTTTTTCAATTCCCTAATAAAATGTATAATGGCAAGCAAATTTGAATTAAAAATCTTTTAAAGATTAATTTTATTTTATTTAAGATGCATTAAATAGCATGTTCTCATAACCATAAAATGTTAAAACACAGAATAGTCTTTAATAATGAAGTACAAGACTTAATTATCTTAGTACACAGATAGAAAAAAAAAAAAGGTTCAGAGCAGTCAAGAGATTTGCCAAAAGTCAAACAGCTAGCTAGTAACTAAATGTCAGGTCTTCTGACTTTTAGGCCAATGTGCCTTCCATTTCTTCATTTGAAAAAGGAAAGAAAAAGGTTTGAGAGACAAATGTGCCATAATCAAGTATAAGTTATGATAGTATACCAAAACATACCTAAAAGAGTTAGTAACATTACAGACAAAAGGCAACACAGATCTCTACGGATTTGCAACCACTGAGATCTTGGCAAAGACTTAAAAAGAACTCTCCACCATTCCCCCATAAATGTTTTTGTAACTGTTAACACAAAAACCAGATTCAGCACAATTCTTAGGGAGAAATAGTCTTAGACAGAAGATTATCATTAAAATATTCAGAAATAAAATTTATATCTAAGAAGCCAACTCACACAACAGGTGTGATTACCCTTTTGTCCTGAAGCAAAAGTTATCCAGTTTGCTCTTTGAAGACCTCTTTCTTCAGCATTGTACTTGAGGTTCTAACCAATGTAATAAGGCAAGAAAAAGACATTGAAGCTATGGAGATTAAAAATGGATAAGTAAAAAATTCACAGATAACATGCTCCTATACGTTAAAAAAACCTAAGAAATCTACCAAAAAAAAAAAAAAAAATACTTCCTAGAAATAATACACAAGTTAGTTACACAAGGTTTCAGGACAAAAGATCAATATACAAGAATCAATTGTATTTCAATATACTAGCAAATATTTGAAAATTAAATTAGAAAAACAATTCTATTCACAATGATCATCAAAGGGAATAAACTGGTAATAATTAATTTAACAAAAGTACAAGACCTGTATGTACACTGACACAAAACATTGCTGATAAATATTTTTAAAGATTTAAATAAATAAGAGATATGCCATGTTCACAGGTTGAAAGATTCAATATTCAAACAGCAAATCTGCTCAAACTGATCTATAGATTCAGTGGAATTTCTATTAAAATTCCAGCAGGACTTTTTATAGAAACTAACAAATTTATCCTAAATTTTGTATGAAAATACAAATAACCTAGAATAGTGAAAGCAATTTTTAAAAAGAACAAAGTCATAGGACTTACACTACCTGATTTAAAAACTTACTATAAAGGTACAGAAATCATGACAAAGTAGAATTGGCATGTGTGTCTACATATATCAACAGAACAAGAGAGAGTTCAGAAACAAACCCTCATGTGTATGGTCAACTGACATCCAACAGAGGTCTCAAGGCAATTCAATAGAAAAAAGATGATCTTTCCAACAATGTTTCTGGAACAACTGGATACATGTATGCCAAGTGTATAAATAAACAAACACAGACATTTGAGTAAATTTGGGGCATATCATGAGCAAAAATTAATTCAAAATGGATCATGGACCTAAACTGAAGAGCTAAAACTATAAAATTCTGAAAGAAAACATAAAATTGTTTTGACTTCATATTATGCAAAGATTTCTCTGATACAACACCTGAAGTATGATCCATAAAAGAAATAAATGACAAAATAGACCTCATTAAAATTAAAACCCTCTGTTCTTCAAAAAACACCTTTGAGAAAATGAAAACACAAGCCACAGACTGGGGAAAATGTTTGCTAATCATATATCTGACAAAAGATATGAGTCCAGAGTATATACAGGCCTTTGGTAATTCAATAAGACAAAGACAAACAACCCAATAAAAAATGGTCAAAACATTTGAATAGAATTTCTCCAAAGAAGATATAAGAAAGGCTAATAAGTACCTGAACAGATGGTCCACAGTATCGGTCATTAACAAAATTGTGGTAGGCAGAATTCTAATATGGCTCCCAAGATTCTCACTCTCTGGAGTACAGATCCTGTACATCTCCTCTTGTTGAGTGCAGGCAATATTTGTGAATAGGATGGGATTTTACTCCCAGGATCAGGTTAAATAATGTGGCAAAGGTGAAGAGATTTTGCAGATATAATTAAGGTTCCTAATCAGTTGACTTTGAGTTAATTAAAAAGGAAATCATCCTTGGCAGGTGTCCTAATCAGGTAAGCCCTTTAAAAGAGAGTCCAAGTATTCCCTGAAAGAGCATCAAAGTGAGAAGGATTCTTTTGCAACCAAGCAGGTTGTGAACTTCCTCTGGAAGGAGCCACAAGGCAAGGACCCCTCTAGGGTGGCCTGTAGAAGCTAAGAGCAGTCCCCAGCTGATAGCCAACAAGAAAATGAAGACTTTAGTCCCACAAAATCAAGGAACTGATTTCTGTCAACAACCAGTGAGCCTGGAGGAGGACCTCCTCAAATGAGACTGCAGTCTCACACAAGTTTAATTTCAGCCCAGTGAGACCCTGTACAGAGACCCTAGTTAACCTATAATCAGATTCCTAAACCATGGAAACTGTGAATAAAAAGTATGTTGTTTTAAGCTGCTACGTTTGTGGTAATTTGTTACATAGCAACAGAAAAACTAATATAAAATACAAATTAAAACCATAATGAGATACCAGTACACATGAAATAGAATGGCTATAATAAAAGACAAAAAACCTGGAACCCTCATACATTGCTGGTGGGAATGTAAAATGGTCTGATCTGAGGACTTTAGAAAGTTTTGCATTTTCCTTAAAAATTAAACATGCATTTACCACACAGCTCAGCAATTTCACTACTAGAAATCTATTCAAGAGTAACAGAAACACATTTTTCACACAAAGATTTCTACATGAATGTTTATAGCAGCATTATTCAAAACAACACAAAACAGAAACAATCCAAATGTCCAACAACTGGTAAATAAATAAACAGAACACGGTACATCCATTCAATGAAATACTTCTCAGCAACAAGAGGAACGAACTATAGACTGTAGTATGCTATCAGGGGCATATCATAGTTATAAGATTACTAACAGCCAGAAGGCCCACTCAAACATCCTGCAAGGCCTAAACTATGTGTTACTTAGCACTATGATGCAAACTGGCCTGGGAACTTCCAACCCTGACCAGGGGATTAACGGGTCTTTATGACAACAGAACCTAAAAACTCTCCTTGCCCTGGAGACAAGGCCACTTCAGAACAGATGCAACTTTCATGAACCTTAAAGCTTATCCTTACAAGAATAGTTTAAATTCTCTTACGAACAAAATGCCTGACATCTGACTCAGAATGAATATGGGTATAAAAGTGGGGAGAATCCCCCAAACTCTGAGAATAGTTACTACCAAGAGACACTCTCAGTCAGGCAGTCATTTGACCCCTGAATGTACTTAGCCCATGTCATTGTAAATCTGATCCTGCAGTCCATCACTATAAGAATAAACTGCCTGGATCAAATGGTAGATCTACTTTTAGTTCTTTAAGGACTCTCCCACTACTAGGTATCTACCCAGAGGAAAAGAAGTCTTTATACGAAAAAGATACATGAACATGCATGTTTATAGCAGCACAATTTGCAATTGCAAAAATATGGAACCAGCCCAAGTGCCCATCAATCGACAATAGGATAAAGAAAATGTGATACACACACACACACACACACACACACACACACACAAAATGGAATACTACTACGCCATAGAAAGGAACAAAATAATGGCATTCACTGCAACCTGGATGGAATTTGAGACTGTTATTCTAAGTGAAGCAACTCAGAAATGGAAAACCAAACATCACATATTCTCACTCATATGTGGCAGCTAAGCTATGAGGATGCCAAGACATAAGAATGATACCTTGGACTGTGGGGAAAGGTTGGGGGATGGCGAGGGATAAAATACTACACTTTGGATAAAGTATATGCTGCTCAAGTGATGGGTGCACCAAAATCTCAAAAACTACCACTAAAGAACTTATTCATGTAACCAAACACCATCGGTTCCCCAAAATCCTACTGAAATAAAAAAAATTAAATTAAAATTTTGTAAAGAGTACACTGCCTGCACATCAGATGGTGCCTAAGACTCATCTTTGACTTGAATCAGACTGAAGGTGAAAGTCATCCCTGGGGAACCTGGTTAAATAAAACTACCAGAGACCCCCAAACATGCAGACACAAAAAACAACTTGAGTTAACCCCCAAAACATTATGCTAAGTAAAAGCAGTCAAGCACAGAAGACTACATCTTACAAGATTACACTTAAATGAATTTTCAAGAAAAGGCAGACCTACAGAGAAATGCAAAGTACATGCTGTTTGCCTGGGATTGTGGTTGGGAGCAGGGATTGACTGCAGGTTGGCATGAAGGAACTTTATATGATGATGGAAGTGTTTTAAAAGCTGGATTGTGGTGATGGTCACATAACTATACATTTACTAAAAATATTCTAACCATACACTTACACTCAGTGAATTGCATGGTATATAAAATATACTTCAACAAAGCTCTTAAAAGTGAAAAAAGAGGTCATAATAAAACACTATTATAAATATGAACAAAACAGTGGGATGTTTGTACTGTGCTATAATAAGACAAAGTGAACCTGCCATACTGATTTTCTATTTCCAAATATTCACATGTCAAACATTGACTCAATGGCAAGTCAACTTTCAACACTTTATTCATATTCAACATTAAGAATTTATTTTATAATCTACCTAAGATTTCTCTCTTACATTTACATGATACTTTCATTCAAAATTTTCCAGGGGAGAATTCTGACACATATCCTATCTAAAAGAGGAAAATTATAGCCAAATGAGGCCACATCTCCTTCAAAACTCCTTTACTTATAACTTTTCTGATTTCTTCCAAATTGCTTCAATAAAATGAACTTAAAGCCACGCCAGTGTTTATAAGTGGGAATTGGTTAGAAGTGATACAGATTTAGTTATGTCACATCTAGAGTATTCCACTAGTAACTTTTATTGACTATGTTATATATTTTTTCAATCAACTTCTTAACTGTTTGGAGGCTTTACTTAATAAAGAAATGAAACCAATCCATCCAAATGAACACACTCTCTCAAGGATTCTTCCATACTAAATGCAGTGGACTCTCAGGAAAAAAAAAAGTCTGGGTATAAGTCTCAGTTTTCTCACTTAAACTTGTTAGACAACCTCAAGGTAAGTCAAAATACTGCTCTGAGCCCTAGTTTCCATATTTGTAAAATGAAATTAAAAATAATACTTGACCTACTTACTTCATAAGGTTTGCATGTGGACTAAATATAATAATATAGGTAAAAGTGCTTTATAAATTAAAGTAGTCTATAAAAATCAGCTCTTTAGAAAGAGCAAAAGTATGATGAAAATGTTCAACATCTGTTTGCTAATTCCAGGGCAACTGCACAATTTTCTTCTTCATCAAAGCATACAGTAGTCACATAAATCCATACAATTATTTCAAGGCACTCAAAACACTTCATATGTATCATCTCATTTATGTTCAAAATATCGATGTGAAAACTACTGTTTCCACTTTAAATAGTGAAATTGACTGAAAAGAAAAGTTAAATGACCAGTCTCAGCATCGTGAAATGCCCAACAATGCCCCATTCTGTTTTCTGTCTTCAACCAGGACTGCAGATGCTCTGGCTATTGTATGCATATTGTGGCCACAGGTGACAGCCCAAATCTGTACATTTTGCTGCATTCTGTATTATTTGCTTAATAATTGAAGGAGAATTGCATTCTTCTTCTTTCCTTTGTTATCTTTACAGACAAAGTATCTAATTGTTAGGGAAAGCAATGAAATGCCAATAAATACACTGGCATAACCCTGCAGGTCATTATACAGGAATTTTTTTTTGTTATTTCTGAGAAAAAAGCTGCATAGTTCAGGAGGCAGTTAGACCAACCCATGTTTGCTTGGCACCTGGGTCCTAGTGAAACAATTCAACTGACTTGTAAACAGGCATGACGCCATCCAGCCATATGGGTGCACATAGATGCTGCCAAGTGACCATGTAGAAGAATCGGAAGCGTTTGTTGAGGGCAGCAGTCCCAGTATGAGACATCCAAACAGCTGTCTACCCTGAGATTCATACGCCTGTGGTTAAGGGGACGTGACATGGTTAATCTACATTGGATTAATTTTAAAACATAAAAATCAGCTTCCTTGGCCCCAAACGACCAGTTGTGTACGTGGTTGAAACATCTAACATACTGTCCTCTCTGTATTTGCCTTTCTTCCCCTAAAACTCATGATGTATTTCTATTTAATGGCTTTCCAAGGTGTCTAACTACATTCCATGATACTGATCAAATATTTGAAAAGAAAAATAGTCTTCATAAATCCTGGTAGCCTACATCCTTAATCTGAATTTTTTTAGAAATATGGCCATATTTATCTTTGTAAAGATAAGTATCATTATAGAGAGATGCTGGCAAACTTATTTTAGTTAAGAGGTCAAGCCAAGCAACTGAACCACACTAAGAAATTTAGTTAGACACAGAAATAAAATCACTTTGGGAATTTTACTACTATTTTTGTTTAAAGTTTGGAGTACCCAGAACCTTGTATTACTTTAAATGGGGAGGCTTGCTCCCTGAAAGTTTCATGTAGAAGCATCAAAGATTTTATTTACATATTCAGTCTAAAAAATGTAGGCTAAAACACTTTCAGCAGCAAGCACTGCAAAGGAAATTAGACAAGTAGGTGTTTTTCCCAGGTTTCTAAAAGCATCATTAGGATGAGCGTTTCTTCTTGGCATAGTATCACTACAGGGCAGGGAATCAGATATAAACACAATCCCGAGAGCACACATATGGAGAGACAAGTTAACTTATTCTACAGGGTGGCCCTGTGCGTTATGTAAGAATATTTTACTCATCTAAAATGCAGATGTGACCAAGAAAACTGTGAAAAGTCTCTCTGAAGAGTCAAAAAAGATGTCATAATGTTCAAATATTTTATTCATAGAGAAGCCCTTTTGTCCTCTATCAGATTTTGTTGATGCTTAGCTTATACATCATTCCAACAAACCTAGGTGTCTGAGCTGAAAGCATATCGGAAGTAGAAAATTAAAGAGGAGTCCCAGAAACAGTAATAGCACCGAGGAGTTATAACTGACGGTAAGGGGGAATAGAAAAAAGGCGGGAGGGAGATAAACAACAGGAAAAGAAAAGCCCTCAAAATGCACTATAATCTAGGCCAATTTGGTATATAGTCAAAGCTGTTCTCATAGTCCAATGGTCCCTAAGGATATCACACCATATTATTTTCATGGTAATGAAATGCATACATAATGATGCTGCTAAGTCATAAAGAAAAGGCTCAATTATCTTCCACACAAAAAATTCTTTCCAAAATGATTTAAATAAAAAAGAAAAAGTTTGGTGATTAAAGAAGCAGCCCCCCTTTATCCAAAATAATTTCCTTTAAGTTCCAGATAGGTGAAGTTTTCTTGCACATGTACTATATTCACATGTATAAATTATGAACAACTTTATAGCCTTAAAAATGTCTCGGTACTGATGAGATCTTACCCTGATAAGATGATTCCTGATTTACAAGCTTGAATTTCAAGAGTTATGATGCAGCATATAAAACGTTATTATAAATTGCAGCTCACTGCTATCCTTAGTACTATACCAGTTTGAGGAATGTTTTATCTCCTTCACACTAAATCACCTAAATGTAAATAGTTTAAATTTTGGAAACTTTTGTTTCCTCTTTTCCACCTCAACCTTTAAAATATATGCCTTCATTAGAATGCATTCCTCCTTCACACCAGCAAGTAATTAATTATTCTTTATAAATAAGTAAAACATCTCTTTAAGGCTAGGTCACTGCTCAATGGAAATTATAAATTGCAAGCTTCTCTCTTTGTCCTCACAAACAAATAAATTCAAGAAAAACAGACTCTATGAATAACCTTTTCCATAAAATTCTAGTCCCTGACCCTCCAAACTGAATGTTAAGTGACTATCAATTTATTTGCCAGCCTCTGAGAAGGCCTCTGGAATAGAAGTCCAGTAACTATAAAAATGCACCTATGGAGATAGAAAAGTAATTTTGGCTTATTTTATACTTTCAGATATTTAGTAAACAGTGAATAGAGTTAGCCTTCTAAATAATTAAATTGCAAATTTAAGAAATTATGAACATAAAGAGTGCACTGAACGCTGATGAGATCATTAATATGGCCATCCGAGTGTTTATTATGTGCCTGGCATTACACCTGCTGCTTGACGTTATCTCACTTAATCCTCACAACAGCTCTCTAAGAATGACTTGCCCAAGGTCACATAGGAAGTGTACTAAAATGAATCTGGAGATCATTCATTCAGAGAACACAAATGTTTTTAAGAACCAAAAAATTTAAAGGGGAGGAGGAAGAGGTAGAGTAAGCATATTCATGCAGTGTTTTTTGTTGTTGCTGTTGTTGGTGGTGTTTTTGAGATGGAGTCTCACTCTGTCACCCAGGGTGGAGTGCAGTGGAGTGATCTTGGCTCACTGCAACTTCTGCCTCTCGGGTTCAAATGATGCTCCCACCTTGGCCTCTCCAATAGCTGGGACTACAGACACTCACCACCACACCTGGCTAATTTTTGTATTGTTAGTAGAGTTGGGGTTTCGCCATGTTGGCCAGGCTGGTCTCGAACTCCTGACAAGAAATCCGCCTACCTTGGCCTCCCAAAGTCCATGTAGTGTGTTTTTTATTTATTCAGGTAAATATTTATTTTTCCTAATATGTGTCAAAGCATTTACGATGGATGATAAAAGACTGCTCATTGCCACAGAACAATAATACACATTAATGTAACACTATGTTCCAGGCATTGTTTTAAGCACTTCTCTCTCTCTCTCTCACACTCTCTCTCTCTCTCTTTCTCTGTCTCTCTCTCTCATACACACTCCACTTTTAATCCTCAAAACAAGCTTATGAAAAGGGCTTACTTACTAAAAGTTTCTTTATTATGATTCTGTATTTAGAACAAGGGTTTCCCCATTATACTTAGAATAGAATCCGACTCCCACCCTGTCCTAGAAGGGTGAAAGATCATGCCGCTGCCTACCCTACTGTGCCCCTGCCCACTCCACCAACCTCCTCTGAGACTATCCTCTCACTTCCTACTCTCAAACCACACTGGTTCCTTTCTCTTTCAATTCTCCTGGAAGACACCAAGTTAGTTTTCACCTGAGAATTTCTGTGTTTGCTGCTTCCCCTCGATTGCTTTGTCTCCAGACTTCTTGTGACTGGCTCCTTCTGCTCCTCAATCCAAATGCCAACCCAGAGAGGCTTTCATTGCCACCCAATCAAAAGTAGCACATCTGTCCCTAGTAGGTTACCTCTATCACAACAGCACAGGCTTCATTTCTTCATCGTACTTATCACTACCCCAAGTCACGCTGGTAGTGGATGTGCTTGTTCACTGCTGTCTGTTCCTCCCACCCCACTCCAGCTAAATGAAAACCAGGGGGCAGGGAGAGGCAGGTGGGGTGGGGCTGGGTGGGGTGGTCTTGTTTCCCCACAACAAGGCTTGCCATGCAGCATATGCTCAACAAGTATCTGCTGTGTGAATGGATGTCCATTCCTTAAGGCAAGTAGCAAAACATCATACCTGAGCTATCAATTTAGGGAGACTTGATAGTAACATTTACCTGAGTGATAAGGAACGTGCAGAGAGCAGTAAAATTAATGCCAAAAAATAGAGAAAAAAGTCCTTACATGTTTGGAACTTAAATAATATGCTACTAAAAATATCTTGAGTTACATATTAAATCAAATAAGATATCTCAAACAATTCTGAGAGGAATAATATTAAAAAAAAAAAACTCTGTCAAAATTTGTGGGACACCGCTAAAGCCATAGAGGGAAATATAGATCTATAAATACAAATTTCAGGAAACACAGAAGTTAGAGTAGTAAGTATTCATCTCAAGAATTTAGGAAAGGCACAACTGGGAAAACCCAAAGGAACAGAAAAGGTAGAAAATAAAGGTAAATCCTTTGGGAGGCTGAGGCGGGCGGATCACGTGTCAGGAGATGGAGACCATCCTGGCTAACATGGTGAAACCCCATCTCTACTAAAAATACAAAAAATTAGCTGGGCGTGGTGGTGGGGGGCGCCTGTAAACCCAACTACTCGGTAGGCTGTGGCAGGAGAATCGCTTGAACCCGGGAGGCAGAGGTTGTAGCAGTGAGCCAAGATCGCGCCACTGCACTCCAGCCTGGGCGACAGAGCGAGACTCTGTCTCAAAAAAAAAAAAAAAAAAAAAGAAAGAAAGAAAAAGAAAAAGAAAAAAAAAATGGAAAGAAAGGTAAAAACATAAATATATAAAATAGAGAAAAAACAGGGAAAATAAAATTATTTTAATAAAGTGAACAAATAAGAATACGCAGAGAAGCCTAACCTCAACAAGAAAACATGGAACTTAATTAAAAAGATACAAATATTATTTAAAAAAGAAAAACCACAGTCACAAAAGAAGCTCTCTACCTGAGAGGAACCACGCTCATATCCCTTGGGGCCCAGCTCAGGCAATTTCATCCCACAGTTTCCATCATAAAATGATATCTCAACATCACTATTACAAAATAAGTTTTTTCCACTAAACTTCTTAAAATAAGCTTTTTACATCTGTTAAACTTTTAAAACACATCCATCACGATTATTTCCAGTGACAATAGAATTGTCAAGTATTTGGAAAACATAAAATAATGGAGAAGAAATTTAAAAGCTACTATAATCCCAGAGATGGTTTTACCACGTGGCTAGAGATATGAAACCAAAACAACTGGCAGAAAAAAAGAAACCTGATTACTGGTGGACTCATAATTATACTAATAAAACACTGGGTGGTATCTTTTTGAAATGCACTGATTAATTATTTTGTTTTAATTTCTCACTATTCCTCTTCATGCACTCTCCAGTCCAGCCAACTGCAGTAACTTTATGTTTCCTTAACATGCATGATGTTTTAATACTTCCATTTCTTTTACTCATCTAATTTTTTTCTGCCTGCAATATCATCCCTCTCATCTCTACCTGTTCAAATTTTACTCCTGTCTATGAAGAAACTTCCTTCCCCTTATTTCCTAGTTGGAAATAGTATCTCTCTTCTTAGAATCCTTCTAGACTGCCTGTGCCTCTGCTGTGGTATTTACAGCATTATAATATAATATATCTTTTCTTGCATGATTGTTTTCTGAATATATGCTTTAAGTTTCCTACGCCATATCCCAGAGGAACAGACCACTTCATGTGTATCTTTGCTTTCTTCACAACACCTAACCTAGCATCAGAAATTGTATTTAAGTAATTTGTATTTAAGCCAGGTATTGAAGTAATACAACTTCTGAGGCTCAGTTTCCTCATATAGAATGTTGGAGCTAAAAACAGTTCTTACTTCCCGGTGTTGAAATTAAATAAGATTATGTAAATACAACTTTAGCACAGCACAACATCGTACATAGCATGCACTTAATATGATAGTGCATTCAATAAGTGGTGAATAAAATAATATCTAACATTGAATGAGGAAAGGTACAGAAGCCTTTCAAATATTTAAGTAATTAAATAATCAAAACCAGCTGTTAGCAAGCTATATCTATATTAACATTTTGCCAAATTGCAGCAATTCTAAAATGCTATCAATGTTTAAATATGTCATCAATTTACTATCAGCTTGCCTAGAAAAAAAGAAACACTATCATATTAAATATATACATCAATTACAATACATATTTACAATTTCAGAGACATTTTGAATTACAGAAATGTAGGAATTTCCATGCCATGTCCCTCTCCTGTCTTGTAACTCACCAATCCTTTGCACATACATCCCCACTGTTCCGAGAATAACAGTGAGTGTCCACCACCGCCTTGTCATGTATACCTGCTACCGACATTTCTTTGCAAGCTCAGTATCTCTGGAAATTTCTGGAACCTGTGGTCTGTCCTTGCCAATGTATCAGAAACAAACTCTCATGGTGGTGCGAGAGATCATATTTCCCATTGCCCACGTCTGTTGGGCATTCTTCCTGCTCATTTTCCTTTCCATTGCCACAGCTTTTCAAAGTTTTGAACACTTCTCTCTAAATTATACTCTTACTGTATCGATACTTATATTGGCAGTTAAATTTTCGCATGTTTTATAATTTGCAAACTGCTTCTGCATATAATAATCCATTTAATTGTCACACATGCACAAAAAGCTTGGGAGATTTAAAAAGCAAATGAAAACAAGCTTCATTGGTCCCCATTTCTCAGATAAGGAGATGGAGGCCCTAAAAAGACTTGCTGATTTGCCGAAGTTTATAGAGCTAAAGTATAAAAATAGCCAGGTGTCCTGACTCCAAATACATTGCTTTTGGTTTTAAAATGTGGCGCCACTGGTTCTCTATTTTTTTCTGCATTCTCTGTTTCCTTCGCTGACATCTACTCCCTTCTGAAGCCATAATTGTTAATGCTTACAACACTTTGTCTCTCTGCTTTTTTCCCTTTCACCACAGCTTCAGGCTTTAAATATAATCTCCACATGGATGAGCCCTGCCTGTCCTGCACTGCAGCTCACTGTTTCTCACTCTCTCTGGAGATTTCCATTCATACACTGTATCATGGTGTATATCGCATCACCTTAAATTAAGGTATTATCACCTTAAATTGACAAAATTTACTCACTGGAGAAAAAAGCAAATTCTAAAAAACAAAACAACTGTTTTATTTTCTAACCACCATAACAAATAAAACAGAAATTTCCATCCTATTCTTGAATACCCTAATTATTTAAGGAAAATCTTTTCTCCATTCTTGATCAAACACCTTAAAGAACACTAATATAACTATACTTTGGTAACTGAAAGTCTATAGTAAAAAATAACTTCAAAATATTTGAAAAGGTAATCTTTTGCCATCAGATTGAATTATCATAGAAGGATGGTCACCAGAGGCTGGAAAGTGTAGTGGGGAGCTGGGGGCAGAAGTAGGGATGGTTAATGGGTACCAAAAAAAAAAAAAAAAAAACCTAGAAATAATGAATAAGACTTATTATTAGATAAGACAACAGGGTGACCATAGTCAATAACTTAATTGTACTTCTTTTTTTTTTTTGAGACAGAATCTCTCTCTGTCACCTAGGCTGGAGTACAGTGGTGTGATCTCTCTGCAACCTCCACCTCCCGGGGTTCAAGTGCTTCTCCTGCCCCGGCCTCCCAAGTAGCTGGGATTATGAACACCCACCACCACAACCAGCTAATTTTTGTATTTTTAGTAGAGACGGGGTTTCACCGTGTTGTCCAGGCTGGTCTCGAACTCCTGACCTCAAGCGATCCACCCACCTCAGTCTCCCAAAGTGTTGGGATTACAGGCATGAGCCACAGTGCCCAGCCAATTGTACATTTTAAAATAATTCAAAGAATACAATTGGATTGTTTGTAACACAAATGATAAACGCTTGAGAGGACAGATGCCCCATTTTCCATGATGTGCTTCTTTCACACTGCATGCCCATATCAAAACATCTCATGTACCCCATAAACATAGACATGGACTATGTGCCCACAAAAATTAAAAATTAAAAAAAAAATTGGTACATCAAACCCTTCCAACTGATCTGGTGTTCACTCCTTACCTAGCCACTATCCACATACCAGTATATAGTTGAAAGTGACAGTCAAATTACTTAACTACAGATGACTGTACCCGGTGGGCATGGCCACCCAGAATGTACCAGGTAAATATCATCCCTGTTCAGGCTAATATAACTAACTCAGCACAACCCCAAAAGACAACTTTAGAACTAAACAAACAATAACAGTGATGAGCCGTAACATTCAGGGCTTTGAAAATCATGGAAACATAACATATTTTGAATTTTTAAAAGAATCTTACACTGAGAATCTGTATTATTCTCAATCATTATTCTAAATATGATGGTAGCAAGCACACACACACACACACACACACAACAATTATTCAGGAGTTCTCAAAATTCTGGGAAGCATCAAAGAAGGACACCAAAAGAGCCATACATACTACTCTATAAAACTTTTAATTCAAATTTTGCTCTAGCTATAATTAACTGTCAAAAGTAAAGAAACAGAAATCTCTATTATTTCATTAAGTTTTCTATCTCTATGAAATCTTATAGCACAAAACAAAATGTTAATGACAACACAATCCCTGTAGATAATCAGAAGATTTTTGCAGTAATAAAACGGGTTAGCTCGCAAAACTGTTCTGTGTTTGGTTCATCATATGATACTATTTAGGGTATATAATCCTGAAAGGGCAATCCGATCATCACACTAGAAGCAATTTTGTACAATACTAGTGCTGAAAAGTCAATTTAACTTTCCAGCTTTATAAGACTTTGTTATTGCTATTGTTAATTATTTCTCATTTAATGGGAAATTGGCAAGAAGGTCCCCGACTGTCATTTTAAATCTGCAGTAATATCATGTGAAGCTTTTCGTCCTTATTCCCAAGTCCTGGATTATCAGAGTTAAATGGCAGATCCGGCGTTACAAAAGCTCAGGGGCAGGCACTGTTACACAAATTGCCAATTCAATTAACAGTGTGCAAATGCTCCACTGGCAGACTGCAGGAAGGACAGCCATTTTGGCAAGTGTCATTCCTAATTTATCAAACTGTCAAACCTTTCACTCAGGTGCCTGCGGTCACTGTCTGCTTCTTAATGCTACGTTGTAAAAGCTGCAGGAACCATTCTTGTAGCTTGACAAGGCACAATACTCAAAACTGATTTTAAAATCAAATGTACAGTTGTCTTAATTATTCTCGGTATAAATGATGTTTTAATTACAAAAACAGAGTGGGAATATTATATCAGGAATGGATACTAGGTTCACATAGGAAGAAGAGAGCATGCTACCTGCCTGTCTTGAGAAGTGAAAGAGGCAGAATAATTTATACCAGAATGATTTATTAAGCCATAGCAATTTTTAATTTTACTAAATAATGGCGTAAGTCTTTTTCCTCCAAATTTATACAGCATTACTTCTTAATGCAAATTGAACGGTAAACTTTTCTCCCTATAGTTGTTCCCATGCTTTTGAAATCATCATGAGGAGTGTTACAGCAAGTGACACTTGTATTCTAAGAGTCCTTTTCCACCACACCCTTCACCTTGATTCTAAGTGGCCTCATTTACATAATTCCTCATACATTGATGCCCCATTAAAATTTTATAAGAAACATAACATACAAAGTTGTTACCACCTTCCATGTATTCACTAGTTCAACAACTATTTACTGAATATCGTGATCAGTGCCAAAGAGAGTAGAGGTAAAAAGTTGTTTGGGATGACTGATTGGAATATTTCAGCAAACATTTTTCTCTGCTACTTATTTGACATTCTTAATAGTCAACAACCATTTCTCCGAGAATATTAAGAAGACATTCAACAAAGAGGAAAGAGATTATTTTCATTATGAAATTGTTTCTTTCTTTCTCCACAAACATTACTGAACACTCTGTAAAGTCAAGAGAGGAGGTGTGAGGGGTGTAAATAAAATATGTAGATAAATGAGACAATAGCTCATAGTCCATTAGGCCATCCCAGAGGGGCCTTTGGGTGAATAGTCTTGGAGAGCCCGATGTGCTGTAAAACATTCTTTCAAACAAATTGAGTACCTATATGTGCCAGGTGCTACTGTAAGCCAGGCAAACTTAAATGAGTTACACATGGCCCCTTTCTTTGAGGAGCTATGTCTTAATAGAGAGAAGCAATGGTGACCTATGAAGGAGATGAAAAGAATTTAATTTATAGGCAGAACCTCTAGTACTACGTAGCAGCATTTTCTGATTAGGTAAGTCAGAAAAATCTCCGATGATTTTTATCAAGACGGTCAGATATACAAATAGACAGAAAGTACCCATATCTCCATGGTCAGAGTAGAATGCCACCTAAAGGGAAGGATGTCCTACACCAAACCACCTCTTCTATAACCTGAAATTTCACCATTACCAAGTCATTCCTTTGGATCTATTCATCTTTGTGTTTTCGGTTCACCTACTTTAGTTTTACCTATCAATTATTATGAGCTCATAAAAACTTTTAGTTAGAAATGAGATGAAAACAGGGGGATAGCCCAAGCCTATAAAAATGGAAATTTAAAAAAAATAAATGTTTAGCAAAAGGGCAAGGATGAGGGAACCTCAATGACAAACAGACTTCTTTAAAATTTTGCTTAAAACAATGTTTACTTTTACACACACACACACACACACGAATGTGTATATATGTAACATATGTATATACACACAGAGGATACACACACCCGTACTTACACAAAAAAAATTTGCAAAAACGTAATTGCTCAGGAATGCAAAAAGTAGATCTGAATACCAGTCTTACAATTTGGCAGCCAGTTTACAGATTAAAAAATACAATCAACCCTTCTACAATTCTATTACCATGACACATCAACCTGGGCAGATGCCTTTAACCAAGGGATACTGACAGAGGCAATGGGAACTGGAAACATTTCACAGCATCAAACCCTGCTGGCACTACAATTCACTGAATGGCATCTTGATTTTATCACTGCCAGTAATTTTCATCAGTCTTGGTCCAATTTGATCAATAAACCTTTAGCTAAGCATCTACCACATTCATGGCACTATACTAGGGAGCCGCTATGGAGGCACAAAGGTCCTCGTGCTCAGAGAGCTTATATTTCTACTGCTCTGCAAAGCAAGCCCATCTCTGGCAGGACAGGACCCCTCCCCTCTCACAAAACCCGACTGGCTCATTCAGTCTTGCAGGTTTGTCAGCTGCCTGCGCAATGCCTGCCACCTCCTATCTGTCTAAATCCTTTTTGTTTCTGAAGGCTACTCATAGAATTTTTGTTTGTGAGACTAATAACGAAGTTGATTTTTGCCTGTGTCTTAAGAACGTTCCAGTTATTGAACAATATAATCTATATATTGCCTTGTGTCACATATATACACCTAAATAAAATAATAGTAGGAATAGTGACTAATATTACAGACTTACATATTGAGCACCTACTTATGCCCAGCTCTCTTGTGAGAGCTTTACATGCATTAACCCACCACCACACACAAAAAGGCTGGGATGATCATTAATTCCATTTTACAGTTGAGGAACTGAGGCTAAGACCTGCCAAGTCATCTGTTCAAGACGACTCAGCTAGGAAGCGGCAAAGCCAAGGGTGAGGCAGTTTGGTTCCAAATCCCATGGTGTCTTTCTGATGTGTTATTACGCCTATGGACATCATGTATATTAACCCCCAAATTTGCCACATCATTCTACTCTTATTCATAATGAGACTGGAGAATAACAATAGAGGTATGCCTTACCCAGGTTACTTCAGGGGTTACTGAAAAAGCCAAAAAGATAACCTGGAACACCCAATTTCCCATTGTTTCCCAGCCCATAGTATCTCTTGAGGATAAATTCCATCTTATTTTGAATCCCATTCTGTACTGGTCAACTCTAAAGTATCTACAAATCTGTACAATCTTGCCTTGAAGTTATTTTGAACTAATTAAGCAGAATGGGCTCTAATCATTGGTTGATATTCCTTGCTATCTATTATTTACTTTTATTCCCCCATGAAGCCTGATGCCTGGTAGGAAGTCTTTTATACTAAAATTTAATTACCTCTTCCACCCTAGGGGAGGTGTGCAAAGCCCTGATAACAAAATAAATACACGAAGGTTAAAGAAACTCATCTTAGTGTGGTGCTTTGCATCACTCTGAGAAGCAATGTTCTCTGCAGTTGGTAGGACAAGGAAAGCATGCAGCGTGGAGGCACCAGTTGGAGAGGCTGGAGGATGTTCTAGCCTGTCTTGAACTCAATCCTTCAAACTGTCATCTCCTTATTTTGTTTGAGGTGTATACATCTAACCATCTATCTCATCACTAAACAATGAATTAACAAAATGCTAGTCAATCAGCAAATACATGCCTTACTTTTCCAGAAATAAATGAAATTAATTTCCCTACTTATGTATGGAAGTTAGCCTTACCAAATGACATCTGCTTCATGCATGTATTGAATGTGCAGTGAATGTGCTTCCCTCTGCCATGTCAGGTGCTGTGGTTGACACAGGTGTAAACATCATGGTTCCTGTCCTCACCAAGTATACCATCTATTTGGGGAACCAAATCACATCCTGTGTCCATATTCTCCTTTTTGCCTCAATGGCACCATGTCTGAGGAGATGCTCATGACCTGAACAAGAGCAATGACCGTTCAACCAGTCTGTATTTCAGGTCTCTCTGATACCTTGTTACCAGAGCAATCTTTCTTTTTTTATTTTTTTATTATACTTTAAGTTCTAGGTACATGTGCACAACGTGCAGGTTTGTTATATATGCATACATGTGCCATGCTGGAATCTTTCTAACAACAACCCTGATCTTTCCCCAAATCAAAAACATTCTAAGTTTCTTCACTGATTACTGGACAGAAATGTATCCTCTCGAGCCTGTCATTCCAAACCAGATTATCAGCCCTCTCCTCTCTTACTCTTCCTTTATAGGAACCATGCTCCAGCTACACTAGACAACTCTCTTACCTAAGCACACAGTCTTCTTCTTTCACCCCAAATGATGTTCATACCATTCCCTTTCTGCAAAGTGCTCTTCTACCAACCAACATTATACCCTTCCTTTGATGGCTTCTCCAACCCCACTTCCTTTACAAACTCCTTCCCGATTGATCAGGAAACTGAGAAGGAATCTCTCTTTCCCTTAAACTCCACCCTGCTTTAGTTACACTTCCCATAGGGAATTGGTCATAGTTTGGCTTTGATTCATTCAGTCAGAGAATATTTCTTAAATAACTACCACGTGCCATGAACTTGTAATACAAGGATGAAAAACAAACATGTTCACAAAAAGTTCATAATGTATCTGGAGAGGCAGATGTGCAAAAATCTGATAAGTCAATGTGACAAGTGCTCTGTGTGAGGTTTCTCAACGTTGGCCCTGTTGGCATTCAGGGCATGGTGGGAGGCTGTCCTGTGCATCAGGTAAAGAGGAAACAGCACAAAGAAAAGTGAACTTAGGGTTGAACTCCTTCCCTCCGTACACTTTAGACTGACAGACTTTTTCCAACTCCATAGAGCCTCGGCTACTTAACCAGTAAAATAGAAATCATAACTTATTTACTCTAGAATTCTTTTTGTTAAGGACAAGTAACCAGCACAGAGTGCCTCACACAGGTGCTTCATACATGCCACTTTCCTTCTTCCCTTCTGTCATTGCACTGAACTTTCTTTGAAGGCAGGGGCTGTCTCTTACTCACCATTATACAATTTATATGATATCATTTGATAGATATCATTTGATAGATCAGACAGCATTTTAATTGTAGTGTTAAATATCTGGTGGACTAAGGATGGCTGTAAATTATTTGTTGCTTCTCCCATCATGAGGTAGAGTCTATTTTGCCTTCCCTTGGTTCCAGGCTGGCCTTGTGACTTGCTCTGACCAACAGAAAGGGGCAGAAGTGACACTGTTAGCTCCTGCCTAGCCTTTAAATGGCCAGGTAACTTCTGCTTTTGCTCTGGTGGAAGCCAGCTACCACATAAGAAGTCTCACCACCCAGAGACCTCTATTATGAAAAAGCCCAAACTATCCAAGTAGATAGGCCATGTACAGGAAAATCTACACACTCAACTGACAAGCCCAGCCCATGTGCCAGGTGAATGCTGTCACACAATCTCAGGTAAGACTAACAGGAAAACTCCCAGGCCAATCTGCATACTGTGAACAATATTAAATCACTGTTAACTGCAGAGACTTATTTTGGGGTCCCTTGTCATGCAGCATGAGATACCTAAAACTAATGTGCACAGTACAATTGGAAGATGTAACAGTATGGATTCTAAGGAGTTGTTGTTTACACTAAAAAAGTGAAGGTAGTAGGAATTAGAATAGTCAGAAAATGTCTTGGAAGATTTAAGTTGTAACCTGAAGAATATCATTTGGTTAATATCATTTGGTTAGTTTAACTATTAAAGATGTAATTATTTTTGTCCATTATGAATATACATTTTCCCCAACTTAATTAAAAATTTCAAAAGTATAGTAAAGTGAAAATAATATTGTAGTAAATACCCATATACCTTCTACCTTGATTCAGCAATTATTAACATTTGGCACTAGTTGCTTAGTCTAAAAATATAAACTTGCACACATACACACATTTTTGGAAAATAATGGAAGGTAAATTATAAACATAATGACATTTTAAAAAATTGTGGTAAAATAGGTATAAATGAAATTTACCATCTTAACTGTTTTTAAGTGTACAGTTCAGTAATGTTAAGTAAACTCACGTCATCGTGAACCAGTCTCTGGAACTCTTTTCGTGTTGCAAAGCTGAAACTCTATACACATTAAGTGACAATTCCCCATTCCTCGCTACCCTCAGCTCCTGGCAACCACTATTCTACTTTCTCTCTCTATAAATCTGACTATTCTAAGTCCCTCATACAAACAAAATCAAATATTTGTCTTCTGTAACTGGCTTATTCCATTTAGCATAATGTCTTCAAAGTTCACAGACGTTGTAGCATGTGTCAGAATATCCTTCGTTTTTAAGGCTGAATAATATTCCCTTGTATGTATATACCACTTTTAAAATCTATTCTTCTGTCAATGGATATTTGGGTTGTTTTCACCATTTGACTAATGTGAATAATGCTGTTATAAGGATGGTTTTGCAAACATCTCTTCAAGACCCTGCTTTTGATTCTTTTGGCTATATTCCCAGAAGTGGAATTGCTCGATCATGGATCATATAAAAATACATCATGAAAATTTACCCCTGCACTTCAACATGCATGATTTAAGAATGATGGTATTCTCCCGCATAAATATTTTCTTAACAAATAAAAGGTTGTTAAGGTTCATATTACAGTAGTTGTTAGCTGATGCCTTGGTGTATTAGTCCATTCTCATGCTGCTAATAAAGACACACCCAAGACTGGGTAATTTATAAAGGAAAGAGGTTTAATTGACTCAGTTTAGCATGGCTAGGGAGGTCTCAGGAAACCTATAATCATGGCCGAAGGGGAAGCAAATACATCCTTCTTAACACAATGGCAGGAAGGAGAAGTGCTAAGCAAAAGGGGAAAAGCCCCTCATAAAACCATCAGATCTCATGAGAACTCACTGTCATGAGCACAGCATGGAGGTAACCACCTCCATGATTCAATTACCTCACACCAGGTCCCTCCCATGACACATGGGGATCATGGGAAGTACAGTTCAAGGTGAAATTTGAACCATATCACTTGGGCTTGCATTCTAGCCCTTCCATTCACTGGTTGTTGGCTTCAAACAAGCTACTAAGCCTTGCTAAGCCTTGGTTTACTCATCTGTAAAGTGGGATAATAAGAATGCCTACTTCATAGAGTTGGGATCACTAGAAGAAAACAATACCATGAAAGCACTCAGTACAGTGCCTAACAGAGGGTATATGTGCTCCGAACATGTAGCCTGCTGTGATGAAATACTTCTGCCATGGAAAAGCTAGTGTTATTTAATCATTAATAGCACTGAAGAGTTATTTGCTATACTCTTCACTTACCATTTCAGCTGTTCTTAAAAGCAAAAGCTAGGCTCTCCATTATTATGTTTTCTTTTTCATTGCAACCTGTTTTGCTTCCTTAAATCCTTCAGCAAGCTAGTATTCTTTTCTTCCCTCTTTCTCCTATTAGACACTGAAGTCAAATCTGAAGGAGCATGCTTTATGAAATTACAGAATTTTAGAGAGAACTTTAGAAGTGATCTATTAAAACTTCCTTTTCCACTTATTATGCTTGAATAAACACATTACAGCTCAGTCCTTTCCAACTCTGAGGTCTTGGTATGACTGCTCTTCCTTCGATTGAGTTAATACCTGCCATTCTGGCTCACTCCTGGGGGTACCAAAGAGGGATTCCTGTTTTAGATTGGAGAGCAAGCAGTTGACCTCTAACATCCCTTTTAGCTCTAAGAATACATGACATGCTTTCTTTATGCTAACACATGCACAAGAGGGCCTGCAACTTTTTTCTAATGATAGTTCAAGATAGGGTGTGCCTCTCCTCATGATATTCAATGGTCCAGATAAGAAACAATGTAACAAGGGCTTGTCTAATGTAAAAGGGATTAATTTTATTAGTCAACACTGAGACTAATATAGTAACGGAAATTAGTATAGATTTCCATGCCTAGAGCCAAAGGAAATTATTTAGGGCTTAGAAGTAATATCTCAAGAGGTACAATCTGAGCTCATGATCAATCTGCAGGGCCTGTGTCTCTTTGAGTCTGCAGGATGCCACATAACTTTCCCAGCACTGTGATCTTCTTACTATACTTTCATTACCATATACATTTCATATACATTTCATATACATTTCATAACCATATACTTACTATACCATTCATTATATGGGTCTTCTTGCACAGTCAAACTGAGGTAATGCTAGAAAGAGAAATCTATGTATTGTCGCTCATATATTTTCCACTTCCAAGGTGATATCTATTTCAGCAGAGAATTCAATACAGAAGCCCACGCATGATTTTAAAAAAATCTGTTGACTCCATTCATATCAAACCTGTTATGCAAACTTTGAACGCCTAAGATTTGAGGCACAATTTCGCAATTAAAGTAACTGATATATATGAACAGAAATGCTCAGTGAGCTCCATTTTCTCTGAGATGTTTCTGGGGATCATTAATTCTACTTAAAAGACAAAATGGAGAAAAATTTAAGCTTTAATGTATAAAAGATAATTTATCACATGAACATGCTCTATAAAACTGCAAAAAGAAGTCACAATTTTAGCTTTTTTGAGACACTGTTGCTCCACATACCTTGAGTTATAAATGAATAAACCAGGCACTGTCACTAACTAGGATCCTAGCCAGTTCTGGCACAAAAACTGCTCTTATGTCATAATTGGGAAACTTGAAACTAACACATCTCATGTATATCTTTCACTTCTGGAGTTCTCAACAAAATTCAAAATGCAATCCCTCTGGTTTCCTCTTACTCTCATTCATGTATGGATCTCTACTCCTCACCTCAGCCTACATTACCCCCATGGCTTTTCCCAGTGATGAATCTTCCTCTAACATCGATTCCCCTGAAGATGAACTCTCTCCATCCTCGACCTCCTCCCAGAACATGTACTGTATCTCTTATCCTAACTGAAGCCTCTCTCTCTCCCTGTTCACCTATAGTACTCTCATCTCCTACAATCCTGCTAAATGAAGGCTACTTATTTCTCTCACTGCTACCCTCCCAACCACACACACACACACTCCCCCCCATACACTCTTCTAATCTCATGCAAAACATCCTCCCTCGGCGCACACATGCCTGCTATATTACTCTCACCTGCTTACCATCTAACATTCCCACCATGTTTTAATGACCTCATTCTCAAGTTTGGTATCGAGGAAACACAATAAAGAATCTATTACTCAGAAACCTAGAACTAATACACATTATCTACTGAATACAATTTCAAAATTTTGGCAAAGATCTTTATTCACACATATTTTTGTATCTTGTCTTAAAACTACTTAATATTTCCCATAAATTCCAGATAAACATTTGTTTGCTGGCTCCCTGAGACAACCCACCAACGTGGCTTTTCATAGATGTCCTTTTCCTTACCTATCTGACAATAGTTTCAATTATTTCCTCCAAGAAGCATCCCCACATCAGCTCACTGCCCATTCTCATCTCTGTTTTTCTCTACATTCCTTCAGTATTTACACAGATAATTATTAATCACGCCACGTTGCTCTTTGATGATATGAACTTATTTAGCTCTTTCACTGAATACTGTTTGCTACAAGCACATTATAAACCTCATGAAAGCATGGACTTTGGTTTCTAGTTTTTTATCAGTTTTTAACAAATATTAGCCAGACAATAGAAACCACAAAATTAAGATTAATGCATGGAGATATTACTCTTCATTCTTTTTTAAAAGAGAGGCTTTCTTTCAACACAAATTAGGATTGAGTCAGTGGGCAAACCAGGCCAAATTTTGCTAAAGGTCACATAGTAAAGGCAGAAGGTTCCCTTCCTATTCAAATTGTGGTGAAACTGGAGGTCCAGGTGTTTCTGGAATCCATTCAATATGTTTTTAATATCCTGATGCAGACTTACTATTCTTTATATGGATGGATAATATTCTATATTTAGATGATAATCTATTATCCAATTAGAGTATTTTTACATGTATTCAGAGGCCAACTGAAAAGAGTAATTTTAAATAATCATTGCCACCACCACCATGTATTGATCCTCACCATGTGTCAAGTCCTTCATATATGTTATCTCTCATTCTTATCCCAACTTTATAGACACTACTATGCTCATTTCACAGTGCGGCCAACTGAAGGTCAAAGAATTTAGCTAAGTCACTCAAGGTCACATACCTAGTCTGTGTAGCTCCTACAAGAGCTAGTATTTTAACTGTTTTGTGTGATTTGAAAACCTTGTTATTTCTACTATGGAAAAATAAAGTTAATTAGTAATTAACCAATTCTGGAAGAAAATTACAATAAATATTTATAACAAAAATGGGTATCGTCTATATCTAATTGTTGCCAAGTTAATATTTCATTTTGGACAAACCCTTCGGATTGATGTAAAATTCTACCTATTGTCACTTAACAATCTAAGCCGGTTATTTATTTACAAAGTGGTCTATTAGGTTCAATCAAGTAACGCCATCCATAATATCTTGAAACCCAAAGAAAATTTTTAAAAGGCAGAAAACATCCAAATAACATAAATCAACAGGAAGAAAAATGCCATACCTCAGGCTATGCACATTGGAAATATTGCCTCTGCAGACCTTGAATAGAGTTCAATGAATTATGTGCAGTGTTTGAAAGGTAAAAGAGAAACAAAGCTTTAAAAAAAACTTAGCAATGTGACCAAAAGAGATGCTTAAATAAAAATATGTCACGATTATAGAGATTGCTATTTTCTAAATCCCAAAGTGAACGTGATTCTCTGGTATGATACTTCTAGTAAGCAATCATTACTTAAGGAACAATCCCCAAAGTTTGATATGGTACAGTGATTCAAGTTTAAGATTCTGATAATTTAAAGTAATTACGAGGATAACACCAAATAATTTCAATTGGCCTCTTAGCTGCAAATACCTATTGCTGTCACAGCTACTGATGGAATGGACACTGAATTTTTGTTATAACACTATAACCATTTTATATTCACAGGACCTTAAAGAGTGCCTACAGCAAAGACGTTTGCACTTCAGTAACTAGCACTGCCTGGATGAGGAGCAGGATAGACATTTCTTTTACAAATTCCACCACTGGGAATTGTACTACAGCGAGGTGCCCTGGTAGTTGGTATCTAAATACTTATTCTGACTGGCTTCTCTCTTAGAGAATCACTTTAGATGGCACTGTGATTCAATAAACCGCTGGGATACAACATTAACTCTCAGTGTGTCAGAACTTGAATATCCATTCATATTACAATCAGGGGATTCAAATGATAGATTGTTTCTGGATCAGAGTTTCTCCAGTCAAGAATATTCTTATCTGATGAGAATGACTATTTTGACTTTGAGATATAAAACCCATAGAGATACTAATTCAAATACATTTAATCTGATCTCCATGCATTCCGACACTTCACTGTTACATCCTAGCTATTCTTTATAGGGAAAAACTTATTGTACTGCCAAAAACACCCCCTGCCACCTCAAATGACAAGAGCATTCATGCATTTTCATGAGCTCATTTCAGGACAGGAAAAGCAAGTTCCATAATTCCCAATAAACACTTTAAGAAACTAGAATATTCTAAGTGGATGCCATAATTAAAGGACCAACCACCAAAATTCTATGTATATATAATGTCCAATGATAGGAAATCATAACCTCAAATGTCTCTGAGTTAATAAAATTATAAACAGCTTCCCTTACTCCACTAAAAGTTGTGCATATATACATGTATCTCTAAGGCTTTTGTTTTCTATTTGATTTTGTTTCAATCATCCTCACAACATCTGAGAAAAATGCTAATTATACCATGTACATTCAAGTACAGAGCTTCACGTCAAAGGCTGGAAAAATCAATAACCACAAGCATAAGGAAAATATACTTGTCAACTTATTCCATAAGTATAATATGCATCAAAGATAATACTAAAGACGTGATCAGATAATTTAAAACTACAAATGATAGCTCTATAGTTAAGACCTTTAAGCCGCATAAATGCCAACTCAATGTTGCAATTTTTTAATTCAAATGGTAATTGGAACATAGTGATTTCAAAAAAATAAAATATATTAATTCCGTTGTTACAAGAGCCCACAGGTGTGATTACCTAGTTGAATATTTCACTTTCACACACACACAAACACACACACACAAATAAAAATTGTGATTTTTATCAACCAAGCTGTAAGGAAGTGTGAAGAAAGCTGCAAGTCTCATTACAAATGCAACCTGGGAAAGAATACCTAGAAATTAATCTTTGGAAGTCTAGAGATAACTAAAAGGACTGATGCTAACATACAAAACATAAATTAAAAAAAAAAAACAGTAGTAGCAATATCCATAGTAAGTAATAATTATAGCAATTTTCTTGAGACTGTTCTTATCTAAAAAGACCCTTGGTTGATTTGTTAATAGCTCAATATTCTCCCTTAATGACACCACATTATAACGTGACCAGAGCTCTGACTACTGTATGTCAAGTCAACACACCAGAAGTTTTAATGTTGTTCTAAGGCAGGCTCCCTTTCCAGATCTTTCAAAAATGAAGTCTTTGGAACATAACCTTCTTTGTGATATAGTCCAATCAAACTATTCAACCTTCTCCAAAACATATCATGCCCATTTCCCTCTCCATGCCTTGGCATGCACACCCTTCCTTTCCTCTCTTTCTTATGAACTCACATTCATCCTTCAAGATTCATCTCAAAGATTACTTTGGTTGTGAAGTCTTTCCTGTCATTCTCAGGCCAAGTTACACCTTTCGTATTCACCCATAGGTATTAATAATCATCTTCCTGCCTCCAACACCAGACTGAATTCCTGGAAAGCAAGTATTGATTTTACTTTTGTTATGTCCATATCTGGTATGGCTCTATGATAAATAGTAAGAGTTGGATTGATGGGATGGACTCATGCATGCATGAATTAAGGCTACCTTGTATTGCAATCCACATTCTGACATTCTGGGATTTTGGCTTAAAATTATAACAAGATTGCTATTGAATTATCTACCAGCTATATCCAAATGACACAAGTTCAGAAGTATTAAAAGAAAAAAAAAACCTATTGCACCATGGCATCAATGATTCTGACCAGAAGTTGTAGGTTATATGAGTTCAGTGTTATACTTAATGTTCCACAAGGAGAACATAATGCTTATGACCACTAATATACCACAGCAAACTTACACATAAAATGTATTCTTTTATGAATAAGGCCTTTGATTGAATAAAACCATGGTCAATCAGTACACAAACAGATATGGGTGCTTACTGCACTGTTCATATGGTTTTCAGAAAAATTTCTGATTTTTCTATTACTATTTCAAAATACTGAGAGCACTTTGCCAAAGGACAGCTGAGACAGGATGACAAACTTCCAAGAGAACACCCCCAAAGACAAGAAGAAAACTCAACAAAAATATTCTGTGACACTCCATATAGCTCAGTAAATTAGCATCTCACTTCATGGAGGGAAAACAAGCATGTTCAAGAGATCCTAGGTCAGTTTTGTGTTTTCACTCTGCAGAACCATACACCATGTGGCACAAACCTAACCCGCCTAGTCTTCATCACTGAGTTCAAAATCTAATTTAATTGATTTGAAGTCTAGAATTAAATAAGAACTAAAAGTGCACAGTGATCCTAAGGTCACAAGCAAAGACCCACAGGAAAGTAGTAAAAGATTGTAGTCTTAATACTAAGGTTGTTTTCTTTGAAGCATTTGTGTGTGTGTGTGTGTGTGTGTGTGTACCATACATTTCATTCTACTGAATTTCAGTCAACTCCATGGTAGACAACACCATCCGTCTTATTTCATCTTTTTAACAAGGACTTGATGAGGTGACACAGGACTGATTCTTAAAAACACATTACCTGCTATGTGAGGCATTGTGTGACAGAAAGAACTATCTTAGTGACAGGCACCTGACAGCAGATTTGTTGATTTCATGGTCACTTCATTTAAAGTAACAACAGGGTGAAATATGCCATCTGATAATCTGTTTGAATGTTGACTGTGAAAAGCACTTAACATTTCTGCCAGCTACCAAGACTACAGAATCTGTTCTTCAATATGTGAGGGTCTGTCTTCCTCTCTACTCATTTTTATCAATTCTCTGCCCCCATCCCCTCTTTCCTCAGAGGAAATCCCCCAGTAATTTTCTGGAAATAATGTTATGCAGAGAAAACTGGCACCAAGGATAAACAGTTCTCCTTTAAGCTGTACTTTTTTTCAGATGCTATGCATTTTACAGTTTGAGGCTACTGGCTGAGAAAGAGACCTAGGACACTTCTTCAGAAATCCACAGGCTATAAATTAGAAGGATACAAATCCCTTCTTAAAACATCATTTAGTATCACTAAACTCCAACCAGGGTGGAGATGTGTGTGTACACATGGATGTTGTACCCTTTATTCTCTACATGTTAGCTTGAGAAAATAATAAATTCAAGCACCTGAAGGCCATGTTTCTATACATTTTATGGCTACATTTCTTTCTTTCTTCTTATAGTAGTAAAAGTGAAAACAAACTGGATCATACTAACGGCATGAAGTCAATGACTCTCCATGCTCACCCAGCCCAACATTCCAGCAGGAGGTGTGGGTGTTAGAGGGACCCTCCTCCCTCTGCAGGGCCAGGACTTCTCACAAGGGAAATATGACAACTACTTCCCCCACCTCCATAGCTAGCGGAGCATTCGCCTTTTAACATGCCAGGGAAGGCAGACGTACAGAAAATAATTATCACCATGTTAATCACAGTAATAATTTGTTCATATAAGGCATTTCACAGTCCATTTTAAAAATTAAGCAATAAACACGGAATCTTCTAAAGGAAATCAGTGGTTACACTTGCCAGAAGAGTTATTCCTTTAGTGGTACACCCAGTAGAAAAATCCTACTCCAGGCACAGACAGCCCGTTTGGAGAAAAGGTTAATTTCAGGTTGCTTTACAAACTACTCCAAGCTTCTTAGAGATCCAGGAATTATCTGCACCAACTGTCTCCTATCCTAATTGCTTGGAATCACACATCCACCGACAACGCAGCAGAGTTGCACAGCCCACACATTTGAGAGCCTCCTGGACATCAACATGCTTGAAGCTTTTTAAACAGCATTAAATATAAACCAGAAACAGTCCAGTTAAAATGTACACTTTCTCTGAAAGATTTTTGACATATTCAATGCTTGTGAAAGCTGAGGGGCTGACGGCCCCAGTCAAATACAGTTGAGTGAGCAGACTGCAAGGCTTCCCACACTCCACCTCCAAGGCAGGTGAACCGTGACATGGAGGGACAAACCTCTCCTGCCTTCTCTATTCCTTTTTCAGAAAATATAAAAAAGGAAAAAGAGGAAAAAAAAACTTCCTTCAAACTATTGTTTGATGATTTCTTTGTTTAAATAAACATCTCAATAGAAGTAGGCACTGGTAGCAACTGGATACTCCATGGCTTAATCTAAATCTCTAGTCACCTAATTTTTCACCAAATATCTCCTAGTGTGATAGCTGGCTCATCTAAGTTTGTTTTTTCCTTTTAGTGTGTTTTTCTTTTATAAATTTCTCCATCTAAGAAACTACTTCACAGTTCCTAGCTCTGTTTACCAAGATATAAAGAAAAGTGCCAGCTATATATAATAAAAACTTTTCCTAGAATGTTATCCTTAGCACCATAACTTAAGCACTATTAATACAATTTTATGCCATTGCATTTATTTATTTAAAATATTTTTAAAAGGCTTTTATCCAAAACTTCCCAGTATGGTGTGGTGAATAGTTATTTGCAGTTATTTTAATGAAATGCAAACAGATGAAAGATCAACCAGGAACATTATTTAAGGAACATACCTCTAAACCAAAAGTGACAAATTTCCAAGTTCTACTAAAAAATAAAATATATATCCCTGAAGGGGTGTATGTGTGCACAAGTGTGTAGATAGATAGATAGATCATATATATATATATACACACACACACACACACATACACACATATATATATATATATAAAATAACTATGTAATAGTCCCTTTAGAAAATGTTGGCTATTTTCAAATTTCCAAACTTCAATCACACTCTTCAGAACCGAATACCTGTGAAGCTTCCTGATATTTGGCATTTGGTATAAACTATTGTGTGAACCCAAGCTTCATCACTTCCATTTTCTGCCATCTGGACGATGCTGAAAATGAAATAAAGACCAAAAAGTGTTTGGTTTTGTTGCTGGGGGTGGGGTACACCCAAGGTATGAAGTTATTCAAACACCAGTAATGGATGGTATGGCACATTCTCACTGTCACAGCCTTTGTTGAAAAGGATTTCCCTGACCTTTCCTGTAAGCAGCAAACAAATAAGCCCTCTCTCTCAGCGGGAGAGAGGCATTGGTCCATTAGATCATTAAGCAGTCCTATTCAGATACCCCCATTCTCCTGTCCTTGGCCCTGAAGAGGGAACTGGCAGCAGTCCAATCAGTCAGGGAGAAGGCAGGCAAATGTGATTGCGTACAGGATAGCTTGAAATGTCGCAGCGGGACCCAAGTCGCAGAGCAGACAGCACTGGAGGGAGGATGTGGCGCTACATGAGGGGTAGTGTTCCAACAACGGAAGGCTGGTGTTTCAGGCTGCCAAACAACGTAATGACTCACCCAGGCAGGAAAATATTACCACCATGGGGATATTTGGAGCGTCTCAGTCTGAGAGTAATTAGGGACTAAACTACAACAGCATGCTTCAGTGATGAAATGAGAAAATAAGCAATACTTCTGTCAAGTTCTGATTGGAGAATATTAAATGAATATGGGCTTCTATCATCTCCGATCACAAACTAGGAACTTGTAACAGATTGTCAGGATGGAGAACTATTTCCACATTTTCATGAAATAAGTCAGCACACAAACATGTGCACGCACGCAAACACACACACACACACACACACACATTTAAAAAAAACCTGGTGAGGTGAAAAACGTTACAGTTGGCAGGAAGAGTTTTAGGGAAAATCATTATCACAATTATATAATTCATTTCTGTAGCAGGCATTTGCTCATCCTGAAGCTTTTTCCACCCCTAATTACACTGTCTGCAAAGGGGGAAAAATGAGTCCAGAATGGCAAATGCTAACAATATCATTTTATTAATAAGAACGATACACAATCTCCAAAATAAAAAGCACATGTGTTTAATGAATTCAGGTAATGGAATTATTTTACTTATTAGTATCAGTTGCACATATGTAAATTCTCTGGCAAAGAGGACAAATGTTAATTTTTATTTCTTTGTATTTTCAAATTGCAGACAATTTGTATTCATTAGACAACGTAAAACCTCTTTTCCCTTATAATTGTAAAGTGACATTATAATTAAATTGGATAACCTCAGTAGCATCTGCAAGTTAAGGAATCACTTACAAGCTGGCTGGACAAAGCCCAGGCACATTAAGCCACCAAACGGAGTTACACATCAATAAGCCTTCACTGCAATAGCCAGGTCAGAACCTTAGTCATACAAAGAAAAAGAGATGATTCAGCCTGGAAGGCCTTAGAAGGTCAGCAGTAAGAAGGTCTTCACAGAGAAGCCCTTGTTTGCTTCTTCCAGAGTGCTTACTCTGGAACCCGAATAGACACTTGTTTGACTTCCTCCGCAGAGACTCTGCTCCCCTTCCCAACCTTCCCTCTCAAACGCATTTTTACAGTGTCAGTTTCACCAAATCAGAATGAGGGGCAAACACAAATTATCTCTCTTCCCACTATGAACAACCTCCATTAGGCCAGGTTAATAAACTCTAATAGATGTAAGGGCTAATACAATATTCAGCTATTGACATAAACATAAATATAAATTTCAAAGAAAATAACCTACTTTAGTAAAACTACCTGTGCAATAAAAATTAATGAACTCCAAATGATTCTGCACATCTCCACCAAATTGCATTTTCAGGCTCACATCTTCAGGACATGCTGGGTGGTTTGATGCATTCCCACAATTCATCTTCCTGCTAAGCCAATTTTAATTTAAATGCAATTAAAGGCTCAAAATGAACATTATGTATTAGATAAAGCCCGAATCTGCAGACTATCAGAAATATGATTTTCAGAAAAATTAATTACAAGCCATTAGGGTACAAGTCATCTTACTGCAAATGTTGAGTTAAATTGCAGAATTAGTTTGTTCGTTCCATTAAATGTTAAATACTGATTTTGAGCTTTGTACCAATTTAATATCACTAGGTCAGTTTATGAGAAAAATGTTATTTATAGCTACAACTTCTAAAGTGTCTGAGAATTTCTTACTAATTAAATAATGGGCATTCTTAGAGATAAAAATAACCTGGAGTTTTTGTCAAATATTAAGAATATTAATTTTCATGTGTTGCTGTTTTATTATATCATTATATCATAGATTCACCATTCTTTTTATATACTAGTTTAAATATTTTACTTTCATTTTGTACTAACTTAAGAATATGGGGGAAAATGCTATATAGTAATTGTGTTTAAATGAAATATAATATATAATGCTGGTCTAAAAACACAAAAGCACCCAACCACCTTCCTACCCTACTCCTAGGTCAGCATACCATAAACAAACCAATCAATCAAACATCTAATGTTTTTGCTGGGCCTACATTTGCAAATTCAGAGAATACCAGGCATAGAAGTAGTAGTAGAAGTTTTCTTTACAATTATAATGTCAACTTTAACTTTTGGTGGATACATTTTTTTCAACAGCAATATGGTTATTTTTGTGTGTCACAATATTATAACTCACTGGTGCAAAGAGTTTGGAGAACCCAATGAGATTCTGTAGCCTTTGGTAGACTAGCCATTCAACTGAGAATATGATGGTGACTTTTTAGAAGGCTATAAAAACCTGGGTACAGCTGTAATCAATGTCTTCATTTCCAAATACCGATCTTTTTTTTTTTTTTAAAGTACCGATCTTTAAAATATTCCCAATATACTAGATATAGTAAATACATAACCAGAAAACACTTACTTGATTTGTTTTAAAAATCAGACATGACTTCTGACTTACAAACACTCATCAAGTTGTTAAGAGTCCCATTCACAGTGAAAATAAACCAGTTTTCGGGTTGAAAATGACACACATCCTCTTTTTCAGCCTTTGCAAGGTGAGAACGTCCTATCTAGATGAAAAGTCAGTTGCTTTTATGTTGATTTCCATAGTGGTATTTTATTAGAAACAGAATTGCCTTAAAGGATTTAGGCAAATTTGGCAGATAAATTATTCTAATTATTTTCTTCTCTGATTAAGTAAATACAGCTACCTTGGAAGGCAAAGTGACTATTTAAATAATAATCTAGTGAAAAATAATTATATTATTACTTATTTGGAATACAATAATGAGTCAAGAAAAATAACAATTCTCTCTCTCTCTCTCTACTTCATCTATTGGATTAGCCCTAATCCCACACTTTAAAAAAAATCCACCTCCTTATCACAGTTTTCTAGCTCTCAAATCCTTCCCTTTCTCCAGGGCAATGTAATTATTTGCCTAGTTATTATTGTCTCTTGTCTACTTCTGCCTCAAGACACACCCACACCAATGCTGGACATTTATAGATAACTATATATGTAATTGGGCTTGGGTAAATGGTAGCTGCTTAGGATATCTGAAATTCTGATTATTACAAATGCGACAGTAAGGATTCCATATTACTCAGAGTCTTCATATATGTGAAACTTATATAATAATTTCACCAACCCTGGGAACATTTGTTAGAACAAATATTTCCAAAAATAGGTATGTGTTTTTATAGAAAATGAAATAAACATGCATATACAAAATTTTAGAATATTCATAGCCCGGTTATAGATGCTAGATAAACCTAGCTCATTATACTATTTAGAAATGAGTATTTTAAGCTAAAATATAAATAGTACCAATAATTTTTCTGAACATATGCTTAGACAATAATGATAGGGTAAATGTCACATATGTAGCCCTAAGGAAATATATTTTTTCCGTTGTTCTTAATCCAAATTTCTTATGTTTAGAAAAAATGGGGAAAAATATATGGAGAGATAAAACTCTAGGCTACTAGATGTTATTCAATCAACCACCTCCTACACCCCGTTGTTTTGGCACATGTGCCATGTTTGCTAGACACCGATATAAGAAAATAGGATTGTGTTTGAGGATCAACTTTCTAACACTAAGCTGACTTTGTAAAACAAGATTCAAACTAGATAACTTAACTTCTATTTGAAACAACTTAAAAAGAATTAAAATGGATAACTGAAATTCACTGTCACAGAGAACTCCAACATCTCACCAAGCATGAACTATTACAAATAGTTCAACTTCAAGTTCCACATTAATCTTATGAATGGTTTCCAAGAGTTAACTCTGTAACAGGCAACTGTGGAGTTTTCTCAAGACCTTAAGATGAATCATTAATAAAAATTGGAAAAAAAACTTGGTAGTGAGTTTTTGTATTTCTGTCCTGTAAATCATCATCTCCTACCAACAACGAAACCACAGCAAGACAAGTTACTGGAATTTGAGACAGCTTGTTTTCTTCTTTTATTCAGCATGACTGCTGTTCTCCAATAAACAATATCATGATACACAATAAGATGTTTCACTTCCTTTCTCAAAAGCATCTATCCCTTAATGCTATGAATAGCTACTCTGAGGCAACAAACCTACTTTGAGGGTTTATTTGGTTTTTTATTATTCAAAATTTTAGAAGAATCTATCAATCCACTCTTGTTAATAATAAAAAATGGCCATCTTCCATTGTTCCCCAAAAGTTTTGGAAAATCCAGAAAAGAACCTAGAAATGAAAGAACTACCACAGAATAACTCTGATTATTTAAACTTGTGTATTCATGTTTCTTTACAAATGTAATATTTGCTGGCTGAACTTTGATTTTTTTTTTTTACAGTGTGAATAAGAGTTAGAAATTTACATAGTAAATATTCTATAATAATTGATATTAGTATTTTCAAATGTTATATAGATTTTTTAAAGTAGGTTAAATTTTGAATAAGTTCTAATTTTCCTCTGTAAATTATAAATCTATAATTGGCTGCCCTTTTACATAATTATCCTAACAATTATCTTAGTACCCACTCTGTTCGAATACACAATCCTATTCACCATTGCAAAGTCACAAGTAACTTCTAGAACGAAGGTTCTAAATTTCACCACACTATTTTCTGGACTGAAAAAAGGAAAAAATATCTGGGGACAAAGTTCCAAAGTACATTTTGTATTAGTTATATACAAAGTCCTGATGGCCAAAAGTCACCAAAAATAAACAGCTTTTCCAAACGGAATAGTTGTGAGAAGCCATTTTTAAAGATGAGAAAGCTGTGACTAAGCTTGATCAAGACCACAAATGCTAACAGCTTTTTTGGTGCTAATAGAAAATAAAAATATATAGGGGCAGTTAAAAAAAAAAAAAAAAAGGGTAGAGAGGCCTATAGGCATTTCCTAGCACAACCACACCATCCACAGGACTCTAAAATACAGAGTGTATCTGCTCTATGTGGAAATATGAAATGGGAAACAAAAGAGTGAAAGCTCAGATACTTCCTTCTACCCATAGAAATGTTGAATTAACCAGATCATCACTGGGTAGGAACTAACATCTGCCAGAACTACCACTAGTAGGAGTTACGTAGTGTAATGTAGACTATGGGAATAAAGCTATCACTCTGGAAGTTGGCTTGTCTTTTGGGTACTTTAGTCTTATAAAATTTAGGTCAGTCTATTTTTTCTTTTATGCCTTTCTAGTGTATTTCCATCTTTCCTATTCCAAAGCCTAAAAATAATTATCCATTTCAGTTTCTTTCATCAATGACTTTTCATACTTTGATGCACAGACTAATAATGATGGTTGAATCTCACCATTTTTTCCCGTGTTGCAATTCATTTTGACTTTCTTCTGGCCATACTGACCCTTGTTAATTTCTGAATTCTCATCCATCATTTTTTGAGTTTCACTTAGCCCCAGCTGCAGGACTAGGTATGTCATCACTCTTTCAGATCTTAACCTATTCCTTTCACCACTGTGCTCTGAGATTTCTATTTGCTTCAGTGTTCTTCCCTATTCTTCCTAATTCCTTAATAATGCCACTGTTAGTAGTAGAAAGAAAATTATATTTTCAAGTCCATCTACATACAAGTTGTTCTATCCAAATCCTCCCTCCCAAATCAAGAACCTATTTCCATTTATTAATTTGTTCATTAATTTAATCATTATTCATCAAGTCATTTATTTATTTAAACACATTTACTGAGAATACAGTTAGATGCTGAGGTATACTGGTGAACAAAACAGACATAAGCCACCACTCTGGAGAGGAAGGCAAGCCACGCACGGGAGAGGGCACCAACTTCCAAGTCATGTCAGAAATAGGCCAATGTTCACTTGGAACAACTACTGCTGGCCTGTTTCTTTTATATTACATGAAAAAGATATTCATAGAGTTGTAAGAAAGTTAGTATCTATCATTACACCATGGGAAAACAATGATAAACGTAAAAATACTAAAAATGAATATGCCTATTGATGTATAACGTAAGAAAAATAATTCTCTATGTGTTACCAGTACCATGGTACTTACGGAATTAGTTTATACTGCTGATTTGCTTTATCCCTGGTATTGTTCTCGTACTTTAAAATATCTGAACATCTGTGCCTATATGAGTATTTTAGTAATGCTACAAAAGAATATAAACTTTTTCAGAAACTATCATGTAGTTAAATTCAAATTCAAATCCAAATGTCATTTTAACATTCCAGTTCTCCAAGAGTACCCACCACGCTCAGCTTTGGGAGGTTTGGTGGAGTACACTACTGAACAGCAGCTCACAAGACTTCCCACTATGTCCAACAGGGTAGTAGAATTTGAGTTTTACAACTTTTTTTTTTGACCCACAAACAAATAACTATTTCTTCTTTTGAGCAGGAGCTAGAGGCTTGGAGGCCCCTGCTCCAGCCCCAAGCCTTATTTATGAAATGATCCATTTTATATATATATATGACATACATATGTCATATATATGTATGTCATATATATATATATAATGGATATGACAAAACCTAGGTTGGGTTTAGAGGTGGCCTGAATGATATGCAAACTGTGAGGACCTTCAAGAAGCTCAGGCAGGGCCAGGGGGATAAAGAAGAAAAGGGGTACAGAACTTCATATGAATCTCAATATTCCCACAGGTGGGTGCTGAGAAGTGGCAGCAGAAGAAGGGTGAACCTTCAGTAGGAGAACTGGATCTGGGAGCTGCTGCTCCAGGGCAGGAGACTGAGATGGGAAAAAACATGAGGAGTAGTGCCAACCAAGTGCTTGTCAAACCCAAGTCTTGGGCAAGAGAAAATATCAAAGCCACCTGCTAGCCCTTCTCTCCAGATCTCTGATCTGTCTAGAGGCTGGGAGTCCATCTTCCTCTACCTGGCCCTCAATCCTATTTCTAAGCTTGGGCCTGCCTCTGAGGGGTGCTGGGGGACTCAGGTCCCCAGTCTGATCCAGGGTAGCTTAGAGGGGTGTTTGGAGGCTCCTGGGGCCCCTGGCTGGCTTACAGGCTGATAAGGGTCCCTAACAGATATCTAGTAGCCATGCTCCCCTCCACTGAGAGACCCTGGGAGGAGGTGCTCTGTCCAGGCCCCCAACCCAGCTTCCCCTCCCCTACAAAAGGAAACTCCACCCCTCACCCACAATGCAGGGCCTCTTCCCCTGCTCTGTGGCCAGCCCCTGGTCCAGGGAGGTAGGGCAAACCTAGGCTCTGGGGATGAGAACTCCAGCTCTGCCCACTCCTCCTGTGGGTCCCCTCAGCTTCTCAGAGTCTTAGCACTTCATCTGAAGCACCAAGACCCACACTTGCTTTGCAGTGTCACTTTAAAGTGGAATGCACTTTGCATGCTTCAAGTAGCATGCTGCAGAGGTTGAGCTGATGATTTAAGGAATAACTTTTCAATCACAGTAGTTTTGTTAAATCTCTATAACTAGGCCAATGTTACATGGTAGTTCATAATAATAGTTAAGTCAATATTATTTGGTAGTTGTTGAAAGCAAGCTGTTTTACTAGCCCAACTTACAAGCATCAAGAGCAATTAAAAGCACAGCTTGCAAACCTCAGACTGTAATACTTAGAGCTAAAACATGATTTTTAATTCTTTCTTAAATGTATTTGGAAACATGACTTGCATAAATAGCTACCCAAATCAAGCCAACATTTTTCACTTACAGAATACTATCCTAGATATTTTTAAAGAAGCTCAAGTTTCTAATCAAATGTAAACTGAAATCTTTGAACATGTTTTAATCACAAAGAAAGATATTCAAAGCAAATTTTAATTAAGATACTGGGAGTGGTCTTGCGGGGTTCCTGAAATATTGGCAAATCTTGTCATTCTTTAAATTTAAAAGTTAACCTCTGTACTATGGTTTTGAATTATCATGAGGATGACCTGCATATGTAATTAAATCATATCTTTGCATGACCTATAACACATGTGCTTGGTGCTTAGAAAATCACTTTCCATTCAGAAACTACTATATTGAACCTAACTGCTATAATAATTCATTGAATAAGGTCAAATAATGTTCCAAATATTTTCCTAAACCTTAATGTTATTTCACTCCAAAGAAAAAAAAATGCTCTGGAATTCTATATATTTTATCATTGCTTTTTTTTCCCCCTTTTCTCTTCCTTTGTAGCATCAAACTCTTCTGATTGAAAGAGATAGAGGATCCAGCTCAGCACAAAATTAAGCACAACTAGAATCCAACTGAGCTCAGACTTCAGCACACACAAAAAGAAAGAAAACTAGCTTCTAGGAATTCAGGTAAGGTTTTTTGCAGGGTTCAAATTCTGTCTGCAGGATCTGGATTCCCTCCATCTCCCAGCTCTGACTTCTACTTGGTGGGCTTCGAGTCAAGCTCAGGCTCTACAAGGTGGTAAGACAGCTGCCAATACCGCTGAAGCTGTACCTTCTCAGGTTCAGGTCCAGTAGAATAGGGCATGCTTTTCTTCTTACAGCCCCAGCAGGGGACTCAGATGTCCATTGCTAGACCAATCATGATGGCATGGCCAGCAACATCCAGAACTCCACCTGGAAAAACTGAACAAACCCATTTCCATGGAAATAACTCTTCCCTAACTCAGAAGCTAAATGTGGGCTCAGGGGAAAGACGGTACCTCAGGGGAAAACTAAAATACCAATAGAAGAGTGTTTGAACACTATATGGCCAAAGTTACATATTAACTTATACCTCAGCTTAACTTTGGTATATAGACATAGATCTATGGCAGCTTCAGAAACTCTATATTTGGGGCCTTAAAGGCAATAATCCATGAGAAGGGGTGCAAGTGGACCTGTCATGATACTACATTTACATTGAAATCCCACTTTTTAACTTTAAATCGTCTATTAATTTGTGGTGACTTGGTGGTGGTACAGATTATAAAATGAATACAGGCCCCCCCAGTCCTTGAAGCAGTCACCATTATAGCATGTGGTTAGGGTTGGCAAACAGGAAAAGAAGGAAGGATCATTTCTGTTCCTGTTTTTCTAATGATTCAAATTCCAGATATTCTGTTTAGTTAAAATATATGGTCAGATTATAACAATACTTATTACCTTTGTTCATTTATGTGGGAAAGAACTTCAAATGTCAGACAGGATTTTATTAAATGAATTTCCCCTTATACATTATCTTCCTAGAATCATTTAAAATAAAGATGACACTACATTTCTGTGCATAGTAGATACCCAAAGACCAAATGGAAAGGGAAAACATATAGGATAGACCTTGATAGGAAGAAAAGGGTTAGCAAGAGGTAGAAATAAACATATTTTGGGTCTGAAAATATTGATTTATTCATGTAAATGTAAGTTGGTCATCAAGTTACATAATTTCTAAAAATGGTTAGAATGTTGATCAGACTTCACAGGCAAAAGTGTCACAAAGAGGAGTCTCTAAAGAATTCCCTGAAACTTAATATTTATCCCAGCATTATCTGAAAGAGCTAACTGGGAAAAAGCAAAGCAAAACAAAACAAAAAAAGAAATTTGGGTGTTTTATTGGAAACCACCAAAGACCTTTCACTGCAGCAAGTGCCTCAAAAATCTTTGTTTGTTTTTGAGACAGAGGCTTGCTCTGTCGCCCAGGCTGGAGTGCAGTGGTATGACCTTGGCTCACTGCAACCTCCACCTCCCGGGTTCCAGCCATTCTCCTGTCTCAGCCTCCTGAGTAGCTGGGACTATGGGTATGTACCACCATAACTGGCTAATTTTTTGTATTTTTAGTAGAGATGAGGTTTCACCATGTTGGCCAGGCTGGTCTCGAACTCCTGACCTCACGTGACCCACCCACCTCAGCCTCCCAAAGTGCTGGGATTACAGCTGTGTGCCACTGTGCCTGGCCTTCAAAAATCTGAATAACCACTTGCTCTCTGCCTTGCATAGTGTATGATTAAATCTCCAGTATGTGCACCTTTACAAAGCCAATCCAAAAGGAGGGCAGAGAAGGACTCATCTGAAGCAGCCTGAAAACTTGGAACAGGTGAAGTGACACTCGCTGTGATGATAAATAACATTTCTCACGCGGTAGCAGCAGCACAATGCTCCAACATCAGTGAACTAGCGAGCTCAGAAAGGTCCTCTGGCAAGAGTTGGAAATGTCAGCGCTCCCATTTCCTCCTAATGGAAGAAAAGGATTCTTTTCACATGCAAGCAGCAGGGATCCTGACAGCAGGACCAAGGAGAACCCAAAATATTTATTTTAGTCTGTTTTTTTGTGTGTGTGCGTTTATTTTTTATTTTGTATTTGCCTATACTAGCAATCAATTAATGTACCAAATATAGCTACTGAGCAACTTTAGTGAAATGCATGCTCAGCATCTTCAAGTAAAAAATAACAATAAATGAGAGTAACAGGGAGATACAGCAAGAAAATGAAAGTCTCCCTTTGTTCATTATGGGAACTGAGCACTTTTATTCTGTGATATTCCTTTGTTATATTATAAATAATAGTATATATAAATGTTTCCAGATAATTACAATAAATGACACCTACTGTGAGTTTATGATACATTATAAAGCATAAATCTAAACGTTTTATATATATTAACTTATACAATACTCACAACAACCCAGAGGTAAAGTTCCTTCTTTTACAGATGAGGAAACTGAGGCAAAAAGAGTTAGGTAATTTGCTCAGTTAACATTCCTAGTAAACGGCAGAGCTAGGATTAGAACCAGGAAGTCTGCATTTCAAGTCGATGTTCTCAACTCATTTATAGGCAGGATCGCTCCATTCTAGTTATGTTTTCAGTTTATGTAAATTTAAACTCTTTTGATTTTTACATATGTCATCACTAAGTATGCAGAGAGAAAAAAAGGATGAGAAATTGGGTTCTTGAGCATCAAAGGAAAGAAAAGAATGTGATTTTTTTTCTAAAATAAAGTCCAGCACTGCCTTCCGGTTCAAGTACAGGCCCTGTTCTTTGTCCCTTAGAAGAAGAGAGCTAGGTTAGCCACAGTCATCAGCTTGAACAGAAAAAAAACAGAAAAGACCCTTTTCACCTACAGGGAGCTCCCAGTTTTCTACTCAGGAAAACAAACATAATTTTACCTGGACTAATAAAATTCTTGACCACAGCTTTGTCATTTCCATCATCTAAATTGAGTGCTTCTGCTTCTATATGAACCAAGAAAAAATGCAGTTGAAAAACTTTTTACTCCGAATTCTGTGGCTATCATAGGACACCAAATTTTTATGCAGACTTTGCAAATCTGGAAGCAGATATCTGTAATATAGGGAGTTACATCTACATCCAAATATAATTGTGATATAGTGGTGGTTACCAGCTGCACCCCAGGTGCCCTTATCTGTTAGGACTACATTATCTAAGACACACACAATTCTACTGGGCTTAATAGATTTAAATCAATACCTTGAATTAACACCAGAAAAGAAATGCTGCAAAGGCACAGATACGTGGGCATGGAAGAATCTGGACTTACGAAAGAAAACTACAACCTTTTAGGTGAAGTTTTCACTACTGAGTAAGGTGGGTGTGTATGTGTGTTTATTGGGGTAGATGTGTGTACATGTCCACATATTGATGTCTATATAAATATATATCTATTAAAAGAGACCCTGAAGTAACAACAATATCTTCAATGGAAAAAAAAAAAGTATCTTATAGGAATTAAATTTATTCTTTACATGGGAGAATGAAAGTCCAAGTCATTCTGCTGGCATAGTAGCATCTGAAAAATCAAGTCTAATTCCCAAGTTCTAAGTCACAGCTTGCATTTTTTTCTATTTTGTTTCAGGGAAACATTTGGAAGAAACCAAGAGTCTTCATCTTTCAGTAATTTAAAAGGACAGAATATGTTATGTCTTGTATTGCTTAAGGATTTTAGTATTTGCAAAGCACTGCAGCATATATGATCAAAGAATGAGTTAACATTCTTACATTTATACAGGGATACCATATTAAAGTCTTAACTGCCGAAAGAAAAAGGTCTTCTAATTCCATTCCATTGTATTCTGTCTACTTCTTATAAGTGAGCAATACTGTCCGTCTCCAAAAGGGTATCTTGAACTCTCAGCTAGCAAATAAAACCTTTGTTCTTTTTAGGACAAATGTTTGAACCAATATAACTCCTTATGGACTCTATAAATACTTCTGCATTAAAACAAAATATGTTGCATAAGTACCCTAACTAAAATTTGGGAAAAGGATCATTAAATCTCAGTTATTCAAAGGGAGCGATACTCATTTAAAGCCAATCTACATGCTTTACCTAGGTAACTGAGGCTAAAGTTATTCTGTGAAGATGATGGTGACAGCAATAAGCAGCTCTTCCTTGTGTATAACTACTTGGCTGGTGAGTCCTTAACTTGAGGAGGATGATTTTCCTCATTTTTGGAAACTACAGAATACTATCTAGAAGGCTGAGGGAGGAAGACAAAGTAGAGCTAGACAGAAATGAAAGCCAGCATGTGCAGTACACAGTGGCAGGTTTTCAGTGTCAGAAAAGGACTTTAAAAATGAAGTCTTTTATTAATGTCTCCTCTCAAATGGTAGAAACTGAAAACATCAACTTTAGGCCTACCCTTCATCACTACTTACAGGAGCTGGGGGGTATTTATTCTGTTTTTAGCCATCAGAGCATGACTTTATCATAGGCTAATTTGGGGAAGTTCCACTGCTTTGTGCTACATAGTATAATAATTCCCCAGCCATCCTTGTCCCACCTCTTCATCAGGAAGGGGAAAATGGTCATATTTTATTCATCTCCACATAGTAGCTAGAATGGTGTTTTACATGTAATAGACACTTGGGTGTTTTAAATTTTTCATTTTAAAAATATTATTTTTGTATAACTACATTTTGGGATCCCAACAACACACTTTGTTGAAATTCTTTTGAAATCTTAGCTTGTGATAAATAAAAGTCTATTTTTTCTATAAAATTGCTTTTCCTTCATAGGGTCTCAAAAAGTCACTCTCCCAAGAGTTCAAATTTCACTTCAAGATCCCAAACAACACAGCATCACATTCGAAGGCAAGATGCTCCAAGATCTGGCCCCATCTTCCTTCCGCATGGCTTCAGCAAAAGCACACCTCATCGATTCCTCGGCAGTCTGAGGACATGCTCATCACTGATATCTGCTGAAGCTCTTTCCCTCACTTTCCAGTTTGGGCACCTGCGATTCCCGTTCGTCTTTTAAGGCCCAGCATAAATACTCCTTTATTCAATGAATACAGATGCCATTAAAATTTGGGGAAAGGATAATCAGGTCTTAATTATTTACAGGTAGTGATGCTTATTTCGATTTTTGCTCTAAATAGAGTTTATTTAAATCATCACATGTGATTACATACATGCCCGATCACAAAATACTAAGCATATAGAGCCAAGCAAAAACAAATACTATCCCTGCTTTCATGGAACTTCCAATCAGTGGAAGAGACATATTCAACAATGCATCACACTAACAGCTGTATAATTAGAAGAGTTGTGAAGGAAGGAATTGAGCCATTGAGAATGTATAACAAAGCAGTAAGACCTAAAATGGGGCATCAAAGAGACTGCCCTGAGGAATTCACATTTCAGATGAGATGGGAAGTAAGATCCAAAGTAAAATAGGTCAAAGAATGAGGCCCCGGGATAGAGCATTCCAGAAAAAGGTAAATATGTCTGTAGGCAGTGTAGAAAAAGAACATGGAGACTTCTAGAAACTGAAAGAAGATCAATGTGGGTGAAGCATAGAGAGAAAGCAAAAGCTATGGAGGCAGTCCAAGGGAAGACCATGCCTTCGAGGTAATGCATCTAGGCTATAGCTTAAATGCAATGATAAACCTCTCAAACCCTTTCCATAGACCATCCCAGCTACCCAGGCAGGCAGCAAGCTTTCCCTCCTCAGTTACACAAAATTTGTGTTTTTCTCATGGCACCATCTTATTTGGCCTTGTCCTATGGTTATTTGGGTGCACTTCCTCTTACACATCTTGCCTTATTCAGCACCTGCACAGCATGTTGCCTACACTATTTAATAAATGTTGTCTTGCTGGATTAATGATCCATTTACTAGTGGCCAAAGATTATTTTACCCTGAGCCGTCCAATTACTGACAAGTGTCTGTTTAGTTTCTTAGATTACCTTAATACTCCGGCTTATTAATTCTAAACTCTTCACTATTGATGGAAGCAAAATTGTATTATTTTGATCTCTTGAACTTCACCATAACACAAAATATGGCACTGTAGTTTTTGGAATTTTGTATATCTCTTTTCAGTTAATTATTATCCTTTTATAATCATAAGATCCTTTCCTCCACCCTTTTCAAGTTAACATGTCTACCGTTCATGAGAAGTTTTCCCTTTACATCTATTACTCAGTGTTGTATTAAGCTTTCCACCATATTGTTGAATATCTCTTCTTAAAACTGATCAAGGAAAAACTGGTTAACATCCTAAGTGTTTTCTCTCCCCTCTTTTGAAATCACTCAGTTATGCTCATTAAATCACTCACAACATATTCTTTAGAAAATATTTTTTAGAATGTTTTAACAGTATCTTCTTGCCTATCAACATGTTTTATCCTGAAAAGATGCTCAATAAATGTTTATTGAGAAAAGGGGATAGGGAGAGAAGAAGGGATGGATCTTACACCTCTACCATGCCCACCTTTATTTTTTCTGCTTATAAATTAAGTTTACAATAACTCTTTCCATACCTTCAAATTGATTTTTCATAGTCAATTTGACTCCAGTTTTCTTTTCTATATCTTATGATTTTTCATCATTAAACTATGAGTAAGCAGAGAACACAGCCCGCTGGAGAAATTAGGCTTGGTCAAGAGCAACACGGACATAGTGCAGTATAGGTCGCCAGCAAGAGATGCTCAGTTCTAAGGAAATAATGACCAGAATATCTGATGGGTCACCAGAGCTCCTAGGAATCAAGTGGCATGAAAGTCATAACCCAAATACTCATTTAACAAGCTGAGACTGGCCTTCCTCATATACCTCTGCAACTTGAATACCTCCCCATTGATTCCAGTAACCTAGAAAGTTCTCAGTCTCTTCAAACTTTAAGACCTCACCAAGACATTTTCCCTGAAAGAGTTTGTCTTGCATCAGAGCAACAAAATATATTCCACAAGAATACATAGGGATTATTCGAATGGGACACTAGAAATTATGTACTGCAGCCATTTACAAAAAGTGCCCCATGGAAAGAAGGGTCAGAGGGAGTTGAGTGTGGACTCCCCCTCCAACATCAGCTACAGAAGTTCTACTTTATCTATTTTTGGTTTTTCTTTTTTGGGTAAGATGTCTTTGCAGGAAGTCTCTTTGGCTTTAAAATAATAACAAAAAATAAAAATTGAAAAATCACTGACTGGCCAATCTTTTCCTTCTATACATTATTTTTCTATAAAACATATTTCAGGGCATATTTAAAATAAAAATATCTGAGTATATATATATAGTAGAAATGTGAAGGAGTGACTTTTATGTTTTTTATTTTTTCATGACAAATATTTAATAATTAAAATCCAGCCATCCTAGCCACAAGGAAGACCCGTTAACTGAAGGGAGTTCACATATCCAGGCAAGGATTCTCAGAAAACGTCGAGGACAGAGCCCAGATCTAGGAGCTTCCTGAGTTGACAGTCTATTATCCTTCCTAGTTCAATGAGGGACCACAATATCCTGGGGTTGCAAAGCACAACATAAAGTTTGCAGAGGGAGCCATGTTTTATCGCTTGGTGTAACGGGTAGCCTGTGTTTTACCGTTAACTGCAATGCTTTTTCAAACGGATGCTTTTGAAATACCCTGGAACGTAAGTTCATAAAAAGAGAACATATGTATAATAAGTATGCTGACTGAATAAATAAGAGTACTCAATGCCCTTGTATATTATACTACATGAGGCAAGGAGTATAAAACACTGACACTGTTTTCTGAAATGCATCCTCTTTGATTTATCAAAGAAATCAGACCGGCGAAATGCTGTGGTGCAGCATTCTCCACTTATGCAGCCCTACGCCAAGTCTCACGAGCAGTGAGAACAAGGAATGGCTTTGATCCCCTGGCTATCTGTCAGCAGCAAGGGCTGCCTCTGGTAGAAGTGAGTCGTGGAGGCACGGGAGATGACAGTACCGTTATTCCGTAATACCTTCTGAGTGTTATTATAAAATGACAATATTGTTTTTAGCCCATTTCCCTTAATCAGATTGACAGAATTACAGGTTGACATTATTGTGAAATTTTGTGATGTATCATGTTAACTGTGCCAGTTTGATTAGCCTTGATTGACAGCTTGTACCTGAACAGAAAGTGGAATACCTCAAAAATATAAAGCCAGTGGATCCTGTATGATTTTCTCAGCAAACAAAATCTCTAGCATTTAATTTTTAACTAATTAATAATTTCTTCCTCACCTCTATTACAAATTCATTTATTTCATCCTCATCTTGAGGCTGAAGCCAGAGAAAAATAAATCCAGGCCACAATGATAAAATCAACGTTTTACTTTCTGACATCTTGAATATATTAAGGACAGTCTGCTTGTTTAATGTGGCCCTGGCCTGCATTACCACCAGAGAAAGCAGATTCACCTCAAACTTGATACTCCTACATGAAGTCCGGGCTGAGATATAAGGCCTTTAAAAACATGATATAGAAAGTTAGGCATGGGCACCTATCTGTGTTATCACCACACCTCAATAATGCTTCTCTCTTAACAGCATCTTCATCTGTTATCTAAACAGAAGCTGATATACTTTTAAACTCTAGAACTGGAAGCTAGACTGCCTAGTAAATTAAGCATGGGGTTGTACTTTCCCCTCAGGCTCCAAAGGGTGAATTGAACCTACAATTCAAAATGGAATGAGATTGGTAGTTTCCATTCTCCTTACAGAGTAAAGCCATTCATATTGCAAAGCCTAGATATACCAAGAGGTACACCGAGATACTACTTGTAGATTCCACTTGCCATCTGGCTCATAAAACTAGTCATAAAAAGTGGGGCAAGATCCAAGCAGCCCCTTCTAATCCGGAATCTGCTTTACTTCATTCTCTGTATATCTTTAGAAACCTATGACAATTATGCTGCCAGTTTAAACTTACTGTATTACACAAAGGGATTATGCAGATGCTGCCGAGTTCTATTCTCTGGTGCCTGGAGTAGAAATCTCAAGTTCCCACAAAATCATTCTCTGAGCTCTGTGGCAAACCAGATTCTGGGCAAAGCATCCAGTTATGGAAGAAAGCAAACTACCTTTAAAAAATTCAACATGCAATTTTTAAAAATTCTTTTTCTTTTTAGTGTGGATGCTAGAGCAAGAAAGTTATTGTTATTATTCTTGCTTCCTGGACTAACAACCAGTTGATTATACAATTGACAGGAAGGAAATACAACTGCTGAGATGCACTGGGGCATATTTTGTTAACTCACCCACACAGCTGCCTGCTGGCATTAAGCACATGTCCATTTATTCACACATATATTTGAATTTAATAAATATGCTATTCATCCCATAAAGTGTATACTTTCACAGAAGAAAAACACTCTTAGCCCCTCTTTCTCGAAGATTCTATATGCTGCAGGCTGCTCACTCCCTAGTTTTGCTGTATTTCCTAGGGGTAATAACCCCTGTTTGGGATATTTCCTCTCCACTTCAATTCCAGACCCAAACAAGTAAAATACAATCCTGGAATGAAAAGCATGCTCATATCTCTAGTGTCTATTTTCTAGAGTTTTGGTTTATATTGATAACCTGAACTGTGAATATTACATAAACCTTCAGGCTAATAGTGGACAGTCTTGGCAGGTAACATGAATCCACGCAATTTTAAAAGCTGCGATAGATCTATTTAATGCTTTATAATAAAAATACTAAACATATATTGAGTCTATCATTTTCCTGATGGAACTGGCCATGAAACATGCAGCTCCCAAACGGATGTAGAAAAAAGGCTTCTAACTCCACCTCTCTAAAAAGATGGTCAGAAGTACAAAAGACAACATCCATGGGGAAACTGAAGCCTGAGATGGGCTTATCAGACAGGAATTTCTTGGTAGTGACAGCAGTTTGATGGGAAATATCACCAGGCTAAAAAGAAACAGCCAATTTCTGGGGTAAATACAAGAAAACTTTTTTTTTTTTTTTTTTTTTTTTTAAAGACAAAGTCTCACTCTGCCGCCCAGTCTGGAGCGCAGTGGTGTGTTCTCAGCTCACTGTAACCCCGCCTCCTGGGCTCAAGTGATTCTCCTGCCTCAGCCTCCTGAGTAGCTGGAACTACAGGCGTGCACCACCATGCCCGGCTAATTTTTGTATTTTTAGTAGAGATGGGATTTCACTATGTTGGCCAGGCTGATCTCAAACTATTGACCTCAGGCCATCTGCCCACCTCAGCCTCCCAAAATACTGGATTACAGGCATGAGCCACCGTGCCTGGCCAAGGATAGATTATTAAACCTATCTTTCAGGTTTCAAAAGGGGCAGGGTGTCATCACCATGTTTTGGCAGGGCTGGAGAAGATACCAAGTTTTATATCTGTGTGTGACATATATACCACATGCACACGCGCACGCACACACATACATATATAAGAGCATCATCATGGTCAAATACAGAGGCTCTGTAATCAGAATGCCTGTATTCAATTCTGACTCTAAAACTTACGAGACACATGCTTTCAGAGAAACACTCCTCTGGCACCCCACTTTCTCATCTGCAAAACGGCAATGATAAAAATGCATGCCTCATGGATTGTAAGGATAAAGTACAGTAATCTGTGTGAGTACTTATCACAGTACTTGGCATCTCCAACATAAAAAAATGTTACGTATCACTATTTCTCTCCTTAAGTGACTTGGGAAACACATAGTTACACTTTATGAATGGTATTCTAATTTTATAAAATTGTTTTATTTCTTCTATTCACTCAATAAACACTGACCACCTTCTATATGCCAGGCACTGTGCTGATTGGCATCTCATGATTGAGCACTCCCCAAGGTTGGTTCCTTCTAGACTCAGGTTCCATAATAATTTTAAATGTGTACAATTGATTTTTTACATATTTTGTTTTTTGTGTGTATATACATGTGCATGATTATACTGAAGTATGATATGCATGCAGAAAAGCAAACATAATAAGCAGATAGTCTGATGTATTTTATAAAATGTACACACATGTAACCAACAAGTAGCCCCCAAAACTCTTCCCCCGCATTCTCCGTGACCAAATGTAAACTCTCTCCTGACTTCTAACATCATGGTTTAGCTTTGTTTATTTTTGCTTTATATAAAATGAATAGTACAATATGACTCTTTAGCCTCTGGGTACTTTCACCCAACATCATGTTTAGGACTCAGCCATATCAATGCATGTGGTTGTATAGAATGGATTTTTGAAGTAGAACTGCCATATTAATAATTTCCATATAACCATCTGTGACCAATCTGGTCCAGCCTGGGGAACACGCTCGTCCATTCCAAAGTTCATAACCGAGACAAGATGAGGGCAAATAGCTTTGTGAGACTATGAAATATGAAAGTCTTGGAAAAGACAGATGCTCAAAGAAAGTCTGGTCTTAATTAACACATACTGAGGGTACACAGAGGATGTATGAAAAATGCACAAGGGCCAAAGCAGATGAGAAGACAATGTAGAGTGTTGATAAAGAACACAGACCACGAACTGGCTATTAAGAGCTGAGACTCCTGGACTTGGCAGACCTGGCCCTCCCACATCGACCCATGCCAAACTGTATAGCTATCTAACCTCTCTAAATCAGTTTCCTCTTCTGGGCTGACATCCATTTCATAGAAAGTTTGCAATGCAAAATTTGGAAATGATTGCAAAGTCATTTGCATATAAATAGTAATCAATAAATAGTAGATAGTGCAACTAAGAGATATGGTTGGTCTGCTTATAAAACTGATTTTGAGGGAAGAAAAAACTGCATACACAAAGTTACTTGAAAACATAATAAAAACAGAGATACAGACCAATGGAACAGAACAGAGCCCTCAGAAATAATACCACACATCTACAGCCATCTGATCTTTGACAAACCTGACAAAAACAAGAAATGGGGAAAGGATTCCCTATTTAATAAATGGTGCTGGGAAAATTGGTTAGCCATAAGTAGAAAGCTGAAACTGGATCCTTTCCTTACTCCTTATACGAAAATTAATTCAAGATGGATTAGAGACTTAAATGTTAGACCTAAAATCATAAAAACCCTAGAGGAAAACCTAGGTAATACCATTCAGGACATAGGCATGGGCAAGGACTTCATGTCTAAAACACCAAAAGCCATGGCAACAAAAGCCAAAATTGACAAATGGGATCTAATTAAACTAAAGAGCTTCTGCGCAGCAAAAGAAACTACCATCAGAGTGAACAGGCAACCTACAGAATGGGAGAAAATTTTTGCAATCTACTCATCTGACAAAGGGCTAATATCCAGAACCTACAAAGAACTCAAACAAATTTACAAGAAAAAAACAAACAACCCCATCAAAAAATGGGCAAAGGATATGAACAGACATTTCTCAAAAGAAGACATTCATACAGCCAACAGACACATGAAAAAATGCTCATCATCACTGGCCATCAGAGAAATGCAAATCAAAATCACAATGAGATACCATCTCACACCAGTTAGAATGGCAATCATTAAAAAATTAGGAAACAACAGGTTCCGGAGAGGATGTAGAGAAATAGGAACACTTTTACACTGTTGGTGGGACTGTAAACTAGTTCAACCATTATGGAAAACAGTGTGGCGATTCCTCAAGGATCTAGAACTAGAAATACCATTTGACCCAGCCCTCCCATTACTGGGTATATACCCAAAGGATTATAAATCATGTTGCTATAAAGACACATGCACACGTATGTTTATTGCGGCACTATTCACAATAGCAAAGACTTGGAATCAACCCAAATGTCCATCAGTGACAGACTGAATTAAGAAAATGTGGCACATATACACCATGGAATACTATGCAGCCATAAAAAAACGATGAGTTCGTATCCTTTGTAGGGACATGGATGCAGCTGGAAACCATCATTGTCAGCAAACTATCGCAAGAATAGAAAACCAAACACCGCATGTTCTTGCTCTTAGGTGGGAATTGAACAATGAAAACACTTGGACACAGGAAGGGGAACATCACACACCGGGTCCTATTGTGGGGTGGAGGGAGGGATAGCATTAGGAGATATACCTAATTTAAATTACGAGTTAATGGGTGCAGCACACCAACATGGCACATGTATACATATGTAACAAACCTGCACGTTGTGCACATGTGCCCTAGAACTTAAAGTATATATATATATAAAAAAAGAAAAAAAACACAGGTAATACATTTTAAAATGGAAAAAAAAAAGAAAACATAATAAAACAATAAGTTGACAAGTACAAAAAAAAAAAAAACACAAAATGCCAGTTTGGTGGAATGTACATGCACTAGATTCCAGAAACCCTGCGTTCTAGTCTGTTTCCACCTTAACTAGTTCTTCAACCCTGCTCTAGTTTGTATTTGGTCTCATTATCCATTTCTCATATAGAAAAGGAATTATTAGTTCTAAATTCTAAACCCTTCTCCAAACTGTAACAGGAAACCAGATTAAGGGTATTCTGATGAGTCCTGGCCTTAAAGCATGATGTAGATACAGTATTGGACTTGCACCAAGTAGTGGGAGAGGGATTCAGGTGGAGGGAATAGGGTAAGTAAATATGGAGAGAATTAGTAAGTTAACTCGGAAGCAATGAGGTAAGTAAACAAGGAGGGCACGGGGTAGGTAACAGCAGTCACATGTAGTCAGCCAGGCAGTCTGTCCGTGTGTGTGCCCTGTTGGTTAGCCTCTCTTTCTCGCTTCCTGCTCAGTTGCTCACACATCCTCCTTCCCAGGACCTACACGCCTCACCTCCTCCGACTGTGGGATTTGTAATCACAGAAAAGTCTGTAGACTAATCCGTGGGAACTCCAGAGCCATTTGCAGCTGCTCTAAATTGCTCCATTAAAAAATTCTTAGTGCAATCTACATTGTAAAACTTCATGTTTAACAACAAAATGAGCTTGCAGCAAGATGCCCATACAATAAAAACACAGCAAGCTTCGCAGCATTTCCAAGAGATATGGTTATTCCAAAACCATTTTCACATCACGTTTTTTCTCCCACAAATAACTCCAAAAGGGAAAAGTTTCTTTCTATATTCCTGTATTTTATTTTTAAATTTACAAATTGTATTTCTAGGCTTTTGTTATCTAAAGATAAACATCCTATCTGCAGATTAGATTTTTCCTGAGCATTGCTAGCCATGCATCTTCTGGATGACTCCAGGGATAACCACCCTTCTCTGCTCAGGAAGTAGCCCGACTCCCACTTAGGAAATGATTTTACGGAAACCACGGCTGCTGTTTTACCATGGAGAAATATCATATTTTCACTGCATCAAAGGGATATTCCTTTGTTTCTTTTTCTATCTTCTTCACAGTGGGAAAAGTAGTGATTTCAGAAACCGCATTGTCAGAGCAAGTCAATCCTCTAACTAGAGTGGAGAAGGCTATAAGAAAGTAGTGCACTTAGAAACTACCTAATAAAAAAAACTAAGAAGAAAGTCAAATTTTGATTTTAAAAGAAGTGCCAAGAAAAGCCCTCACATTCATGCTATTATCACTTATAATAGCACGAAAGAAACAACACTAGAGAGGAGATGGCAGAGTCACTCATTCAAGCCGATATTCAGTAACCCCACAAGGAGACAACTACCCGCATTCAATAAGCACAGGTATTTAGAAACTAAGAGTCCTTTCAATAGAAAGCATCTGGGGGCATGAACACAGTACAATGCCATTATCTGTTTATCTGTCTCCTGGAATTTTTTAAAACAACGATCATTACTATCTCTGTATCCACAGATAGTTGGTAGAACGAATAAAGGAATGAATAAAAGCACTGTCCACACAATGCGATAAAACTTTCTAGAAGGTAATTAAGTTAAAGAAACTCTACAAAGTATGAGATATAATTATATGAAATTCTATTGAGGAAATACAGTAGTAAAAATACTGATTTATGTAGGACCTGTGAAAGAAGTAGAAAGAGCCCTGGACTCAGGAGGCTGGGGTGAGCCCTGCTATAGCCATTTAACTGGCTACCTAATCTTTGGAACTCAACTCATTGATTGTATTTCAGGCATATACCAGGCATTAAAAGCACAACAGAGAAGATACAAGTCATGGTCCCTGCCTTCAAGTGTCTCATCAGCCTGGGGAGGGGAGACAAACTAACAAAGACACCCCATGAAGCAGTGTAAGGGGTGCTATGACAAGGTTAAGGGTAGGATAGGATGGGATGGGGAAGGTTACAAGGCACCACCGGTGCTCCTGGCAAAGTGCAACAAATTCAGTCACAACTAGGAGGAAGGCGGGAGGAGTTGAAAGAGTGGCATACATAAAGGTTTCAATTCTATTTGGACTCCTTAAAAAGTGAGGTAGATTTAGGCTTCTCAACAAGAGGGAGCAAGGGTGGGGGAATGGGCAGTAATCCAGGCAGGAGGCACTGCAGGTACAAACGTCTCAAGACAGAGAAAGAGAAGCGGTGGATCTGTAAGAGGAGGATGTCACAGGGTTGTGAGAGAGACAAGGTTACAGAAGGAGGCAGAATCTTTTTTCTTGTCTAATATATTATGTTTTTATTGTGGTAAGTCCATTTAACCTAAGACCTAGTTCCTTCACTAACCTGTAAGTGTGGAACACATGTTTGAGAGGAATTGAGTGTAACAGCATCCCTGGGCCTCATTGTTGTTGACTGTTGGCCCCATCTGCCATTCCAGAGATGGGTCATTGAGTTTATATGGTCAAGATGAAATGGAAGGAGAAAATATTTTACTCAATAACTACGGAGTATGCCATATATTCTCCAGGTCATCTTAAATGCACAATAAATTAATCCTAATTCTTAACCAAATGATGGTCACTAATGTTCCCATTTGATTAGCAATCAGAAAGGTCATTTTCCCATCCATGTGTAAAGAAGTGGGAACTCATGGAGGGAACCAAGTCTCTGACTATGGCGGCTCTGACTCCCATTCATTTGTTTTCATTCCTCATGCCATTTGAGTACAACTTCTGATAATCAGATCCTTAAGTTGCTCTGAGTGCCAAATGGATATTTTATTTAAAGTATGTTCTCATTTTCCATATGACTATGCTAGGAATGGAAACATGAGTGCTCCATAAGCCCCTTAATTAATCTTGGAGAATAAATGTGCATGAGAGCCACTTAGGAAGTCATATATTTTCCATCTCCTTGGACGTTTCCAAAGTGCACACTAGCATAGTGGTTACAGCGTGGGCTCTATAGCTCACATCTGACCTCTGTGAGTGCAGGACTGCAGGCGGGGTACTTCACCTCTGTAAGGGTTCGCTTCATCATCTGCAAAATGAAGGAGCTCATAACTACTACAGGCAGACGTTGAGAAGATTATATATATAGATAAATATGAAATATGTAGACCAGTGACAGGTACATAGAAAGTACACATAAACAATACATATTATGCAATGTGAATTTGCTTTTTCCTTAAGAAACAGTTCCTTTCTTTCTCATTATTTGGAGAATAAAATCATTTTTAAGGTAATATGAGTTGTAATTTGACTACTATCTAATAATAAACAGTGCATGTAAGTGGCAGATTTGTGGCTTCAAATCAAGCATCTATACATAGAGACTTGTCATTTCTATTAGTATCATACTCATACTGACCTGCATTTACAGCTTCCTACCCATACTGGCACACACTACTCATATCTGTGTAATGCATTTCTGTGATTGCTTCTACATACAAATTCTTTGAAATTCCGGAGTTTGCAGAAATTATATAGAGTTAAGAATCTTAAAAGAAAATAAAGCTTTTTTTAAAATTAATTTATTATTATTATACTTTAAGTTGTAGGGTACATGTGCATAACATGCAGGTTTGTTACATATGTATACTTGTGCCATATTGGTGTGCTGCACCCATCAACTTGTCATTTACATCAGGTATAACTCCCAATGCAATCCCTCCCCCCTCCCCCCTCCCCATAAAGAAAATAAAGCACTGTTTCTATGAAGAAACAACAGCTCTTATGTCATTTGAAGTATGACCCCAAAATACAGCCAAACATGAGGGTATGTGAGGTATCCAGGGGACAGAGAAGTACATTTCCCCTAATATTGTGGTTTCTTCCTCTAATATCTTTTGGCTGTACTTTGGGATGAGGACAGCATGTGTAAGAATTGTTTTATTTTTAATACTACACTTCATTCTGAAAAAGATTTAAATAAGTTTACAAAGATGCAAACAATATAGCATGATACAATAATTAAACTACAAATAAAACACATGAAGAAAGGAGAAAAAGGATGGTGAATTAAGAAGAAGATAAAGTATTAAATAGTAATGTGCACACTAAGAAATCTTCTGAACGTGATAGGAGGAGGTCACAACTCTGATCCTCACAGGGTTTGCAGCATCCATGATTTAGAGACACACTAGTTACGAGATGCCTGACTATTCCTTTATAGGACCACAGAGGAACCTTTTCCACAGGTCCTCACAGAAAGGAAATCTGATATGTGATGCTCACAACAACTTTCTTACGGTAAGCACAATGATTAGTGGTTTTCTTCCTTTCTTTCTATTTTGTCTGTTTCCCCTAAATACTAAGTCTGATGCCACAACACAATTCAACCTGAGAAATTCTCTAATGGACCAAAATGATACAGTCTAGTATGAGGCTTTCCAATAGCTTGTGAAGAGTCATCTGTAGAAGAATAGATAGTGACAAGGAAATATGCCTTTCTGAAGGCAAGAAAATGTGGTCAGATGATGCCTATGCCTCTGTGAGACTTGTTGAAGTGTCATTTGTGTGTATGTTTGTGTATGTGCTTTATATTCTAGAAACATAAATTGATAGTGATAGCACTTCAGTAAGTTTCAGTGACCTCAATCAAGTTAAAGAAAGAAGGATAACCCAAATACTCAAAGACTGTTAATAATGCCTGTATCACAGAAACTCTGCCTTTCTTTATGGATCCACAGAAAAATGTAATGCTAAGCCAAACACTACTACCTGCCGGTAACAATGGCAATTCACTATAATGAAATGAACAGCAGAATAGTAATCCTGGGCCCTAAATGACCTTACTCTGTGACCATGGGCATGTCATTTATCCTCCCTGGCTCTCTATTTAATCACATGTAAAGTGTGAACGATGGACCAGTCATAGCATTCAGCAATTATGGAACAAGCCTTTGTTGGATACATAGAATCAGTAATATCCATCAGCATCCCTTCTCTGCACAATGTGCTCATAATAGACCATGGGGCAGAGTCACATATGGACAGCTGATGAGTAATTTTCAAGTTTCTTAAATCTCTCGTTTTTCTAGGGGAATCTCAAGAATGGAATGAGCAATAATAGAAGTCAAAGGAACAGGGTTAGGCTTCTGTAGTCTTTGAATCAAAGCATCCACTTTAAAATGGACTTTAAAATATTTAGGAAGGGATTCTCATGATGAGACAGTACAAATCAGAGCCGTCTGCATATGTGATGGTGTTATCCATTCAGATGGGCTGAAATAATAGTCATGAATCTCAGTTTCCCATCCCCCAGCTGCAGTCCCACCAGCCTATCCCCTATTCAGTCCCGCTCCAGGCTAGCAGTCGAGCAGACTAGTTAAAAGACAATTAGTCCAATTTCACATTCTCTAGCAGCCGAAAAATTTCATGTTATTTCAGTCACAGTGGATGGATGCCAAGTTCACTGGAAGCAGCCCGGCTGATTTATCCAGTCCATTTTAATACTTTAGAAATACTGTTAAAACATGGCTGTCCTAATTACGCAGGGATCAACGCACAGTGTCCCTCTCACCCAGGATTCTCCCAGAAGGGCTGCAATCAGCTGCATTCCCTTTAATTTCACCATGCAATTCCAACTAATTTCATCCTAGTACAGTGCTGTCAGACAACTCCCATGCCTCTGCGGTTTTAATCGATTAGCTCAATGTCTCTATAATGCATCACCAGCTGCCAGGCACAGAACTGGACGCTTTGCAAGCATTTCAGCTAAAAGACAGTTTAATTACTACACCAGCATCTCAAAGGCATAGGCACAAAGCCTTGGAATCAAATTATTAAAATATTTGGTGTCAACAAGCCACTTTATAACTGAACAAACAATGACAATCCAAAAGATGAAAATAAGGAGAAAGTCAGTTTTTAAATTGTGAGTAAGCTTTTCATGGACTCTAATATATTCAAGCAAATAGACTGGCTTCAGCATTACTGCTTCTCTAAGGCCATTGTGTTCTTGGCCATTCTTCTGTGGCATATACGGCTATTGGGGACACTTGACAGACTTAGAATATTATCCTTCAATGGAACAGAAAAGACTGAGGTACCCAGCATTAGCAAAAAAAGTAGAGTAAGTTACAGGTTTGATTACCCCGTACTCACAAACAACTGGCCTCTTGTTCATATATTCTGTAACCGTCAAAGTTTGCACAAGTAAAATTAAAGTACCTGTGGTCAACACATACTACTAGATAAATAAATGTAATATTCAAGCCAGAGAACTTTTAAAATACATTGAAGTTAATCAGTTTATTATGACATGTTTTTTACCCAGTCTGGGCAACAAACCAGGAAAATTGTGAAAAGAAGAAAAAATTCTTAGTCCTGACTTAATGATATGTACAGAATTGTGCCAAAATAAGCAAAGAAAAACAATTTTTTTTGAGGCAGAATCTCATTCTATAGCACGGCTGGAGTGCAGTGGCGCAATCTCGGCTCACTGCAACCTCTGCCTTCCCGGTTCAAGCAATTCTCCTGCCTCAGCCTCCCAAGTAGCTGGGACTACAGACATGCACCACCACGCCCGGCTAATTTTTGTATTTTTAGTAGAGATGAGTTTTTGCCATGTTGCCCACGCTGGTCTCAAACTCCTGACCTCAAGCTATCCTCCTGCCTCATCCTCCCAAAGTGCTGGGATTACAGGCGTGAGCCACCATGCCCAGCCTGAAAAAAATGTTTAAAATATCTATTTCTAAATCATCTGTCACAAAACATTCTAAAGATGACAGTCAATAAATTTCCTAAGGCCATCAGGAAATCTAAGAAACCTATCATCTCCAGATCCCATGACAAGATGTCGAGTGAAGGTCTTTGCTTTGTTTGCTATCTTTCCTTAAAAAGGTCCTACATAGTGTAGAAAAAAGGCACTGACTACAAAACAAATGGTTCCCAGAAAACCCTCAGACAAACGTATTCAGTTTCACTGTCATAAAGAGAGGAGAGCATCATATGAACTCTTATCTCCTTAGTATCAGAGGCAAAAATCCAGTTACATACAAAAGTCAGTAACTTGTTTCAACAAGAATTTGGTATATATAAGGAGTAATGGTTTTACATTAAGTTTTGGTATTTTACTTTCACTTCTTGTAAATTCCTTCTGATTATAATTGCTAACTGGGTGACATACTAATGATGAGCTATGATGGGCAGAGTATCTCCCGGCATAATTCACTGAACTTGAGTGGTGACTCACCCATAACCACCCATGTAAAGAAGGGAACTAGCTACGTTACCAATAGTTACCTTTTGAGTTTAATTTGAAGCAGTAGAATATCCTTTTTGTACTTTCTGAGAAGTTACCTGTTTTCTACTTCTTCCTTTCTTGACAACATATTATTGGCCCAGTGGGAACACCCTCTGTAGTTCCTTAACGCTTTCAAAATGTTTCCATCTGTGTTATGTAATCCACACAATGTGCCATCAGAGTCAGTAAAGCAGCCTTTACTATTTCTATTTCATAGATAAGCAAACAGAGACTCAGGGAACTTCACTGACTTTTCCAGTGTCTCATAGATAGTGGCAAAACCGTGGTCAAAACTCAGGTTTACCGATGCTCGTCATCTGCTTTTTCCTCAGTATTGGCATGGTTCTTAATCTTGGAGTCAACTGTAACAAACAACCTTTCTTTCATTTTACAATATTTATGCTTAAATCTTAAACATATATAGTTAAAATCAATTTTGCAATTATTTTAACACACCTATTTTTCTGAACATTACTTTTTTCCAAGTTTCTTATAAGTTGGGTGGCCATACAATTTATCACCCAAAAGGAGACCCTTGAGTGTAAAGGGGGTATGTTAATCACCACACTGGAATAAATGGGTGGAAACAGGTACTGATCCCGGGACAGGTACCCACTACCAAGGAAGCTATTCAGAGATGAGCTTCTTGTGTGCTGAGACTCTCAGCCAGAACTCAAGAACTACAAGGTAACAGGCCACGCCCATTCAGCATACATGCTTGCCTATACACAGTGTTAGGCTGCAGGGTTCCCACATTTGTTTTAAATTCATTGTCATTAAAGCATATCAGCTGCCATTATTCATTTGCAATCTATCTTTGGGTCTCACAGACACTTCAATTTGGGTTCCTCACTCTAATTATTAGCTTTTAAACTGATTTTTTTGCAGTTCAAAAAGAGTTAAATACTGGCAATTTTGTGTGATTCAACCTGCTATTTTGAGCATTTCTAATATTTCATTCAAGGGTAGAATACTTTGTATTCTGATATTATATAATGCAAGATCCCAACTATTTTTCTGAACTCTTCCTTTCCCCCAATGTTTTCTTGATTGCCCATGTGCTCAGAATTACGCTAAAAAGCTCTCTACCCCCGTGCTTTTCAAATTCCAGGGTGAAAAGGTGATATGAATCACCTGAACATCTCGTTAAATTGCAGAATCTGATTCAGTATGTCTAAGATGCTGCATGTCTAACAAGCTCCCAGGTAACATCAATGAGGTTGATTCACGGACCACACTTTGAGGAACAAGGCTCTACACAGTATTGTTCTGGCAGAGAAAAGTTGTATTGGCAGCTTCATTAGTGATTAGCTGATGACTCTAGGCAAGTTAGTCAAATCCTTCCAACCTCTGTGTCCATCTACCTAAAGTGACACCTATCTCATAGGATTCTTTTTAGGATGAAATAAGTTCAAAATGATTAGCATGGTGCCTGGTACATTATTAAATGAAATAGTCGTTATTATTATTATTACCTTTAACAAACACAAAGCAAAGAGGAGCTCTGCCCTAGGAGCTATGGCTTATCCAGAGATTTCTAAGAATGGTCCCGGAACCACCAGCATCAAATATCCTAAGAACTTGTTAGAAATGTAAATTCTCAGGCCAAAACCAGACCTACTGAATCAGCAACCCTGAGGGTGGGGCCCAGAAATCTGTGTTTAATAAGCTCTCCAGGTGATTCTGAATAACACTGAAGTTTGAGAACCACTAGTACTTTTACATAGGAATAAGCTTTTTAACTTAGAAATATTTACAGCAGAGTTATTTCATGGGTTTGACCTCATTTAACTGTGATGTTTGTGATTCTTTTCATGTCTATTATTATGCTGTTCTTCAAGAGAAAATCTTCGTGTCCTTTCTGCTCATGCAAATTATATACATACATTAAAATTTTACGTAGAGCTTCTTAACATTTTTTAAGATAAAAGCATTTACTTCAAAATGTGGTATGATATATTTGAGTTGAATATTACTGAAGTTAGAATGCTTTAATTTAAAATCTGTTTACTTTCCTTTTTTTGTCAGTCATGCTTTAGAGATATGCTCGATCTTTAAGTACTGTAATTAGAAAGTTAGTACCATTTATTCACACCAGATTGTAAAATGAAGAAGAGCTACAAGAATTGTTAGAGTAGTGGTTTTTATATCCTCAAAATGATTTTCATATATTTGTTGTATCTTTCACATCATTCTTTTTTTTTCCCCTTATTCTTCTTGAGATACTTTTTTTTTTACTTGGCTTCTAGGACTCTGAAATCTTCCTATTGTCCTATCAAGTCATTGGCTGGATCTTCTCAAAGTTCTCATCATTTTCTGATCTATAAATATTGGCAGGTCCTAGAGATCCTTTCCCAAAACTCTTCCTTCTCTAGACACTTACCTGTAGGTGACATCACGTAGCCCTTTGACTGTAAATGCCAGATACATACTCATAACTCTGAAATGTATACTTCCAGTCTGAACCTCCAATCTTACTATAGACTCACATCCCATTGTATTGACTTGACATCTCCTTAAAGTTAACTTGTGCAGAGTTGAACTCCAGATTCTCTCCATTCCAAACTCGTGTCTTTCCCAAGGACTTCACAATAGCTCAGGAAAAAGCTTTGTAAACAGCCTTGTCTTTCTTTCGTCTCTCTCAAATGCACATCCAATTAACAGATTATGCTGAGTTTAGCCTACAAAATATATCCTGAATTTCATTCCTTCTCGCCCCCTTCACCACACTTTAGTGTACAACACCCTTCTCTCTCACCCAAACCTCTGCAACAGCCTTCTGAACTAGTCTCCCTGCCTCCACTTTAACCTTTCCTAGTATACTTTCTACACAGGAACTAGCATAATATTTTTATCACTCAGACCAGGTCTGTACCCCTCCTGAACCCTCCCAACATCCTCCCTTCCCTCTTAGAAAATCCAAAGCCTCTGTCTGGTCCCGGCTACCACTCCAAACTCACCCCTTTCTCATTCTGCTCCAGCAATTCCAACCTCCTTTCCTTTCCCAGATTCCATCAAGCCTACTCCCATGAGGGCTCTGCATATGGCCCCTCTGTGGCCTCTTCTCAGGGATCTGTATCACTTGCTCTATCACCTCATTGAGGTTCCTGCTTAAATGTTGCCTCTCAGAGAAGCTAAACATTTGGCATCCCATCAAAAATGTCATCCCCTATTGTACTTTACTCCTTTTATCCAGCCCCTTATATTTTTAAAGCACTGTTACTAATATCACATATGTATTTGTTGATGTTCTTCTCTGGCAGAAGGTAAGTTCCGTGAAAGCAGGGTTTTGTTTGGTTCATTTGCCTGTTCCAAGTACCCAGCATACAGTAGGCACTAAATGAGTACTTGATAATTCTGAAAAATAAATAATTGAAACTCAGATACAGTGAACTGCATATGGTAGCCAGTTAATCAGTGCCAGAGCTGGGACTAGAAAGATTTCTTGCTTGTCAACACCCATGCATCCCCCATTTGACCACACTGCCTCCACACTTTGGCACATCCACTGGGAATCAAGCAACTCTTTAAAATAGAAATAAGGGTCTTTCTTTTGTTAATGGCTATTTTTATGTCTCTGGATTTTCTTTGTAAAAGAAAAATACTTGGAACACTATCTAAAATATCATCCCCTATTACTCTCTGTCACCCAATTCTGCTTGATTTTTCTTTGTAGCATTTATCATGGCATTATACGTGCATCTGTCTATTTCTCTCTCTGCTAGGATGTAAGCTCTGGTGGGGGTATGGCTTTGTTATGTTTACATAGTAGGCACTCTATGAGTGTTTCGTGAGTGAATCAACAAATCAAGAAATTTTACAGTCTACCAATCATTCTCTCAGAAAGCCAGAATTCTACCTTAGAAGAAACAAAATTTTCTATGAGAAGAGTATTTATATGTTTACAGACATTCTGCTGTCATAGTATCATTTATCTTAAAGCATGAGAAAATAATCATTATAATTTCTGTTTGTAATAATTTATAAATTACCTTCTATATGCCAAGTATGATATGTTCATTATCTTTGATCCTCACAATAATCCTGTGAAATAATTACCATTATTATATTCACTTTACAGATGAAGGAATTAAATGAAGCTCAGGAAAAAAAAAAGAAGTAACTTGTTTAGGATCTCAGAGTTAGGAAGTGGTAAACTTGAGATTTATCCTAGAATCAACACTTTTATGGCTTTCAAATTCATGAGTTTTCAAAAAAAAAAAATTAGTTCCTTAAAACTGGGACACCATTATTAAAAATAAATATTATTATTCATAATGGAGAGATGGGAGGACTATAACAAATGGGGGGTTTTGCATTTCCTTCTGGTATGGCAGAAGGTTACCAATTTCAGATAAGATCTGTAAGAGATACTACGCAAACCTTGCAGATAGCCACGGTGAACAAAGAGTAATTCCTTCCTTCTAATTACTGTGTTAACTGCATTCATTCCCATCCTCTCTATTTCTGTGTTCTCCTGGTAAGTACATTTAACACTTTACAAGTCACAGAAATAGTATATTCACAGCTCTTTATCAACTATCTCAGGTCAAATTAACCCTACTTTCCATGTAGAAATGACTAACATAACCTAAGATCTAATGATGATGTAGCCATCCACACCAAGTGTATAGCTGCTGCCTACTGTTGCAGACACAGTTCACCTGAGAACAGAAAGCATGAAACTGTAAGTATCAATATGAAGTAACCCAGTAGGGTGAAATCAAGGTAGGTACCTTTGGTGTTTTCATAGGAAACTAAGTACTGGGAATCTGAGAATAACTTTATTGTGTGCTCTCATACCAAAAAGTTACAGAGTATATATTTATTATATCTAAGGAGTCACATATAGCTGTGTGGCTTTGATTTCTTAAAAATTAGGTTTGTGAAATTACGTTTTGAAAAGACTTGGCCTTTGTTGAAACAGATCAAATAGTCAGATTATACTAATTTATTACGACTATGTACTTAAATTCTGCCATCAAAGCCAAACTGAAAAAGCAAAAAAGAAAGGAAGGAAAACAACCAGGAATATTGTCAATTGAGTCAGAATACTGTGAGTAGACAGGTCCTTTAAACATGAATTCCATCCTGGATGAATCTATTATGGATTTGACTTCACAAGGAAGCAAAATTACTTAATTCATTATCAACCTACCCTGATTTAGATCTATGCATGTGAAAATCTCTGTTACTAATTTTAATTGCACTATTCCCTCTCTACAGGGTACTGTTAAATTGGTTTGGTGAAATAGTAGTGAATCACATCAAAGTGGTGGGCTACATTTTATAATATATCTAAATAACTATCCCATTTTCCCAGCATGTTGCCATGCATTTTAAGTATTAATATTATGACTCCAGTTTAGAAGAATGTAGCCTTTTCCTTTAAAATAAATTTTCCTGCTCTTTTAGCACTGTTAAAATTGGGCTGGATTTTAAGTGGCTAACGAGTAATAAAAGAGCAATATCTGCTGCAGGGAACCACAAAAAACATGCTGGCGGGCACATAAAATATGTTCATGCAAGTCACTTGCAGATACATCATTCTGATACAGTAATGGTTTTTCCAAACTAAGTGGGCTCCCTTTTGTAGCTATACTTTATTATCTGGATTCTTATTTTCTCTCTTACCCTTGGATCTTTAAAGAGAAGCATTTTTTCTCACATGCACATTTGTAAATTCAGAGAAGCAGAAAGGGTCAAGAGAAAAGCAGCAAACTCGTGATTCAGATTTGAGAACTTGCACAGGCACTGCCACTGTCGTGCGTCTACGACCTAAATTCTGTGCACTGTTTTAGCTTCCCCAACTAATGAAATGATAAAAGATCCTTGAACTTTTCTTACATGAAAATGTAGCCCTTTAAAAAAGTTGCTGGAGTCCTGGCATCTGTTTCCCTATGGGGAGGCATTGTGGTCAAAGGAAGATGCTTAGGCGTGAAAAGCAGAAGGTCTAAATTCCAGAACCTGCCTAAACTCTAAACTCATTTCCTGGTCAGCTGGGAGAACACTTCCTCAGAGTATGGTGTTTAGCTATATCATTTATGCAACTGAGATGACTCTGAGTTTTATAAAGTTTGCTCTTGGATCAGCTTAGGTAATGCTTTAAGTCAAGACTAAAAGGAGGCTAGTTATGAAGTGAGAGGAATAATGCATATGAGAAGGGATGGGTCTGAACTGAGGCAGAGTCTATGGAAACAGTGGGTAGGGCCATTGTAAAGATAGTTAGGACCTGGAAGCCAGCTAGATATGGGAGACCAGAGAAAAGGGGAGCGACATTAGGATGGCATGCAGTTAACTGATGGTAGTATTAATAGGAAAGGAGATACAGGCTAGAAAAGAGCATATTCGCGGACATGGTTACCTTGAGATGTCTGGTGTTAAATACAATTTAGTCTAATGCTGTCTCCTTACATATTCTAAGTCCAGCCTAAATGTTTCTCCATACATAGAGAACTGTAACTGTGTCAACAGACTGTAACCTACTCTTGTACCAATCACTGTGTTTTGGCCAAAGGCGGCCAACTGTTCAAACCATATTCAAATAAGGCAAACACTGAGCTGTAACCAATCCTGCTGTTTCTGTACCACACTTGCATTTTTTGTGTGTCACTTTCTTTTTTTCTGTCCATAAATCCTCTCTGACCATGCCACAGTATAGTGTCTCTCCAAACCTATTCTGATTTGGGGAAAGGGGGCTGTCCGATTTGCAAATCATTCTGTTAATTGGTCTGACACTTTAACATCATAAAGCTACAGGGAAAGAGTTAGGAAATTGGGGTCTAGAATTTAGATGAGAAACCAGTACAATCAACCAGATTTGGGAGTCACTATTTCATTGAAAGTTTTTTTGTTGGACAGTCATTCATTCAGCAACCACTGAGTGACTGCTTACCACGTGCCACACACTTATTCCAGTCCTAGAGATACAACAAAACAAGTACCCCTTATCCAGAGATTAAAGCCAAATCTATCATTTTTAATGAGTTTATTCTACATACCAGCACTATGCAAAGTACTTTAAAAAATCACATAATTCTCTAGGTTGTTCAAGATGGAATAAATATTATAGCTTCCAATTTATAGATAAGAAAATGGGGCCTCTGAAATTTTAAATAACTTTCCCCAAGTCATAGAGCCTATAAGAAGAAGAGTCAGGATTCAAACCTAGGTTTTATTCCACTTCTAAAACTTTCAACTCCTACCCTGTGTGGAGTGAGAACACAAGAGACCTATAGAGAAAGGTTGAGAGAGGCCCCTGTTTAAGGGCGGGGCCAGCAGAGGATGAGCTCATAACCAACGTAAGGAAGAAAGTGCCAAGAGATTTAAAAGAGAGGAGATTTGCACCAGAAATCAGTGGGAGATAGTGAGTCTGGGGAAGAGCGGGGGATTCAGGGGACAGTCAAAGGCTGCCAGAGGAGTCAAGCCACACACTGTGCAGACCAGCCACTGGAGTTAGAGATCAGAAAGTCAACGGCACAAACACAGGGACCGTCAGAGCCCAGGACTGAGGAAAGATCCACAGGTGGCAACAGCAATTGAAAGAATATACCAACTAATTTAATTAGAGAGAAAGTGGGAAGTAAAGTGGAAATGCTGGGCCAAAGTAAGGGGAGGAATTAGTCAAGATGACAGTTTAGCTGACATAATTCTGCTTTGTAAAATTGTAAAGAGATTTCAGATTCTTTTTTAAGCAAAACTGTCAGTATCACCACCCTTTGGTAGAGTTTTGCTTCTCCCAAAGTAACTGCTTTGGAGGAAGACTATTCACTCCTTGTAACGTGTTGTCGACCAGAATTCCAGTGATATTTTGATGAAACAAAGTAAATGCTTGTAAAATTAGGCTGGGAGTGGTGACTCACATCTGTAATCCCAGCACTTTGGGAGGCTGAGGCAGCTGGATCACTTGAGATCAGGAGTTCAAGACCAGCCTGGCCAACATGGTGAAACCCTGTCTCTACTAAAAATACAGAATCTAGCCGGGCGTGGTGGTGTATGCCTGTAGTCCCAGTCACTCAGGAGGCAGGAGGCTGAGGGAGGAGAATCGCTTGAATCTGGGAGGCAGAGCCAAGATCATGCTACTATACACCAGCCTAAGTGACAGAGTGAGACTCTGTCTCAAAAAAAAAAAAAAAAAAATTAAATGTAGTAAACATTCATTTCTCATCTGGCCCTTCTAAGAGATACTTAAGATCATGACTCTGATTCAGAAACTAAATCTGTAGCCAAACCTAGTAGTTTAGACAAAGGTCATGAACATCACCCTGCTATAATTACGGGTACTATGATCAAGGAGGTGGTGTTCTTTGTGGAAGAAATGTACAGCAACTGAGTCTTTAAGAAAAGACTGCTGAATATTATATTAAAATCATGTGAACAATTCAAACCATGATTTGCCTAAGATGCTGAGCAAAACAGGATTGAGAAACATGATTTCTGGCAGGAGAAAACAGATTACAAGTGCTACACAAGGAGGCTGGCCCTAAGCCTGGAATTTGATGAGCACTTGAAGGCATCACCTTGATCTTCATCAGCTTATTCATTGTTGTTGAAAATTTACAGTCACTTAATTTATCCATGTTTTGGAAAAAAGAAAAAACAGAACAACATCATAGTAATAACAATCAGCTTGATCTTTTTTTTTTTTCTGCTTTCTCTTTGAAAAAGTCATTAAGGATCATTCAAGAGCCCATCCTTTATTTCAGATTACATTAATAACGAATATAACTAATTTAATTTTATAAATACCTTGTCAAACAATATTGTCCCCCCAAATGGATATATTACAGTACATGCCAGAACAGAGGAAGGTGAGAGAGAAAGCGCTAATTTAATTATGCTAATACTGCTCCAGTAAGTGTGGAACCAGATGGTACAGCAAACAAACCAGGGAGGAATTTTTTTAAATTAGATATTTTTTAATAAATATTTGTGCTACAAATCTCTACATTATTAGCACTGGTGGAATTATCATCCTTTTTTAGGCATGTTATCTACAAGGCTGTTGGGAAGCTTCTCTTGGGGCTCAGAAAACCACACCCAAATGAAAGCTTCAGAAGCAAAGGACTCTTTCTGACCTCCTGCTCTCTCGTCTCTGGCCTCTCCTTCTCCCCCACGGCTAGGAGCAGAAATCAGAATCCTCCTTCCCCAAGGTGAGTCACGGAAACCAGAACCCCCTTTCCCTGAAGCCAGCCATGAGACCTAAATACTACTCTCTTTCCCTCTACCTTTCTGTGTGAAAACTGGCCATAAAGAAATTCTCTGACCTACCCTGTTTGATTATAGGACTTAAGACCCTCATTCCAAACAGAGTCCTGCCTTATACCCAGGAGGAAGAAATGCTGCACGGAAAGGCCAAGAAGAATCGGAACAGAGAGGCCTTGCAGGGTCCCTCCACTCAGTCTATGAGCCTTAGATCAGACCCTTTTTACCCAGTCATATTTCTATATGACTATCCATACTTCTTTGTTGAACCTAAGCACACAAACAGATGGTTTCTCTGTATTTTGGGGTCTTCATTCTAAAGGTTCCCAGTCATTTAAACTATGATCAAATAAATTTATATGCTTGTTATCCTATTAATCTTCCTTTTCTCAGTTGATTTTCAAACAGTCGGAGGGTGAAGGGGAGGCTTTCCTTTCACCCCTACACTTAGGGGGCATTTGGTATTTCCAGTGATCCCTATCTTCTGCCTGCCATCCATCCAGAAAGGTGTCCACTTCTCAAACTGGCTGACCTGAGATATCTGCAGACAGGACATTGTCCATTCCAGGGTGGCCTGTCGAATAAACTCATGGTTGTGATATGTGCTTAACAGGCTAAAGCCACAAAGTTATTTTAAAAAACAAAAAAGAAAACCAAAGGTGGTTTTTAATTATGATCTTCCAAGGGGGAGAACATGTAATCTAGTCACCTTATCAATGGTCCTCATTCTTGTTCTGGTGAATTCTAAAAACCTATGTAATTAAGCTTTTTAAATACCACAGCAGAATTTTGAAGTAGGCAATCCATTCCATGTCTCCCTTTTCCACTTAATGCTTTCTTCTTCCCTCTCTCCCTCTCTCTCACAAACACACACGCACACACACACCCCTTTATAACTCTTGAGTGCCTTATTCATACTATGCTGTTAATAACTATAAATATCACCATCAGGTGGAATTTATCTTTTCCTCTTCTGTTCTCTCAGAGTATTTTGTGGAAGTCCTTTGTGGCACATGGTGTTGGGGTGCCTTTGTATCACCCCTTCCTTTTATAGGGTCACTCATTCCCCAGCTGCTATAAGTGTGGCTGCCAACTGTTTACAGCTGTCTCCTTCTTTCAAGAACTACTCTTAGCCTCTGGGAGCCAAGTCTTCTGGAAATGTCTGGGAGGTTATACTAGGAAGGAGAGGGTGGTAGGGGAATAAGTCAATGACGGACTTATCTGGGGTATAAAAGGCCAGCCGCTTTCCTCAACTCCATGGAGAGTTTCTGCTCCAGAGCTCCCCATGGGATCAGACCGAGGCTGTCCTTCCCCTGCCCTGTCCTGTGTCCCTTAGTCTCTCACAGGTTTCACTTGAGAGCACTCCCTCACTACCACACCTGCCCAAGAATCCCATCTTAGGCTCTGCTTACAGAGAATCAGACCCCAAGACACCTCTGTTAAAGCATAGGTACTTGTCACTCTGTGATTTGCATAGCTCTGTAAATCACTGGTTGAAAGAGAATTTCAGTTTATCCTTGCCCTCCCTCCCTCCCCACGCCCCCCTCTCTGCTTCCCCATTAGGACATTTGGGATTTTAACTGGTATTAATGCCTTAAGATAAAGTCATGAAAATATGAATAAAGCTTTTTGGCATTGGCAGCCATTGTTTTGTATATTGGAAGCCATCTGAAGTCATGCTGGTGAGCTGGTACCTCTTTGCCTTAATTCATTCCTAACACCCTGACTTGTATTCTCATTTTCTCATTGTTTCCCTAAATAATTATTTGAGCCAAGAACCTAAAACTACTAAATAGTATAAGTCGATAATTATTAACCCCTCAAAGTCAAGTCACTTTATTTGCACGTTTCCTTATCTAAATGCTTATGTTTAGTTCCTGCTCAAAGGAGCGTGTGATTAACAGAGTGGTTCACAGTGGTTCAAGACCTATTCTGACCCGAGTTCAAATCCCAGCTCTGCCACTTACTAAATCTGGGTGTTGGGAAAGATAAGTATATAGATCCATCTTTATCTTCTCCATGCTTCTGCTTTGTCATCTATAAAATGAGGAAGACAACAAGGTACCAACTTAGGAGGGTGTTGTGTGGATTAAACTTTAATATGGTAAAGGGTTTTCATTAAAGCCTGACACAGGGTAAGTATTTAACAGATTTTAGCTATTTTTATTTTGAAATTTCTCAACACACTTTATGATACAATATTTTAGATAAAATAAGCCACTGTTTCCTAGGCGACTATGTATCAAGGTCCTACTAAGCATTTCTAAGCCTTGCCTGGAAATAGGGGAAACAAATGGAAGAGAGGATGCACTAGATCGCAGCTTTACCAGCAATACTTCAAGAAAGCATTAGTCTGTCATGACCTTTCACTTTAAGGGAGTCAGTAATGACAGCTGGCACAGAAGATGTGAATTAGAGAGGCAAAAAAGCCCTTTCCAGGACTGCCTTCCTCCTCTGTCTCTCTCAGAAAAGCAACGAGGGCAAAGACACAGAGAAAATATTACAATAGGGAATATCAACATCCTCCTTCAGCTTAAACATGTACAAATGAGCTTTCAATTTTCCAGTATCCATGACCTAGACTGGCATGGAAAAAACAGAAACATCTTCTCCAAGTTCCTAAGCTCCTTAGGAACTTAGGTACAGGCTACATCAAGTATATTTGGGCATCATTCTCACAGTGTCCAATAAGTGATAGGCATATCATAGTGGACTGATAAGTTCCTCACGGAGTGACATGAAGCAAATCTGCACACCAGTAGAAGAGGAGTTATATTTGAATGCAAAAAAAGATACAATAAAGGAGAAACAAAGAAATCCATAGCAAATAAACATCAAAGACAAGGCCAATTATATGGCAATGAAGACGACATGAACCATGAGAAACCACAGAATAAAGGGTCCTGCCACCTCAAAGGCTTGATAATTTTACATAATTATGTCTTACTATATTAGTTTTATTTACAAAATCTTCTATGTAGAGATAGCATCTCATAAATTTATAAAGGAAGGAGTCAAAAAGTTTAAGCTGGGGAAGAGATCATGCAGGTCTGTATCCATTAAGAGAGAAAGCAGCCAGTGAGAAGAGCAGGCGCCAAGACTTGAGATCAAAAACGCAGCAGAAATGCTGTCCTGGGACTGGGCATCCTTGTCCAATGGACAAGAGAAGGGGCTTTAATGACAAGGTCACTGGGAGGTTAAATCACCTGGGGCCAAATTCACATAAGACATACACCTCTTTGGGAAAGTCACCTATCACAAGGCATTCTGAAACTTAGCAGCTGAAAAAAAATCAAGAAGAATATACTAATTATGCTTTTAATTTTTATGTCATCCTTAGGCATACAGTAGGAGACAAAATGCAACTTGTTGAATGGACAAGTAGATGCCAAATTCTTCACAACTCTGAGAGGAACTAGAATGAGAATGACTGGCTCTTGACTATGTAGGAGTAGAGTGGCCAAGACTCACTTCATCCCAGTATGTGCCAATAGCACTCCTCTGCATGCCCATTGCTGGGCTGCATGTTTTGTCAGATTAAAACAAATTACACGTGCAGATCCCCACCTCAGGAAATCTGTAATACAGTTTAAGGTGGTTACAATCTAGTCAGTGATTTAAATATAAAAAGATAATATTTTAAATTGTTTCAACCTTAAATTCTTTTGAAAATTTTTATTTAGTGAGACAAGCTCCAGAAAAATGTGTCAATAAATTCTATTCTACCTTCATGAAGAAGAACATTGGCTTATATTATAAAAGCATATAGAGGAAAAAAGCTTAATTTCATGGTTGAGATTTCATAAGCATTTGGAGTGACTACAAAGTCTTTCAATTCATGCAAACACAGCTCCTCCCTGTTCTTAATTCTCTATTCTACATTTTGATGAGATGACAGAAAGGACACCAGATGTCTACAGTCCTCTCATAAGTCAAGATCCTTAAATGCTGGTGCTGCTACCTCAGCAGCATTAAATTTCAAAAATCTTCTATCTGTGTATATTCACTAATATATTCTCATTTGTACGTTTATGTAGTAAAATTCACACCATAAAATATATAGAAAGTACAATGAGCTGGAAGCAATATCTTCTAGTATTCTTAATACCCCAGGAATAGCCTGACCTTGATATGCCCAGCTTCCCCAAAGTCTTAAAATTATACAATGTGAATTGTGGCATTTAATTTATTTTATTCTATATGCTTTAAAATGCAACCATTGATTTTTAAAAGCCTTTGGGCAATATACAATAGCAGATTTCATAAACTACAGGGTAAAAATGACAAAGCCATAATAACAAATGTCAAACTGGCAATTACCCATCCCAAACAATTCTTTGCCTTGCTAAGTCAGATATTCCAAATGTGTCTCTTTTGGATAGAAAATGAGAGAGAATTTTTTAAAGCAGCAACTTTCCTAACAGTCCTCTGCATTCAGACCTTTGATATTTATCTCTAAAGCTGATCAATAAGAGCTGTTGACAATACCCAGGACAGGAATGCAAATATCTGTAGTGGCTAGAGAACTAAGGGTCTTTAACATACAAGATTCTATTAACAGTGTTCTATAAAAATATTTGAGATTTCCTTGGGGAGTCTTTAACAAGCTCATCAGACGGAGAGATAAAGGGTCTAGACCTATACTGGCCGTGCATTAGCTGAATGACCTTGATCAAATCACTCTCTATGAGCCTCAGTTTTCTTATCTCATCTGTAAAATGAGGTGATTGAACCAAGTGTACATAAGGAATATAGTAAAGTATCAGATACAGTAGGCAATAATTAAATTGTATTTAATTTTTAAATATTGCTTTTACTTCATCTGTGTAATTTCCTGAAGCAGTAAAATGGCAACCATATCTGAAATGGCATAATCATCTTTGGCTCAGAGGTGAAGATTCTCATTGATGGGTTATGGTGTGAGACTTGGAACCTACAGATGAGTTCTCTCTTCAGTCTGAATTATTATATTTTAGTCTCCTACAAAAAGGATAATTTTGGCTTAGCAATTGATATTTTTCTCAGGTATTCAAAGCTGTTGAAATGGTCCTGGGGGCGGTGGTCCACAAATTAAAACATATCCTTTCACTGCTATCATATATAAAAAGGAAGGAAATTGTGCATTTAACTCATCCTGTACATTGTTTTAGCCAGTTAGGCCTCTTTAATTTCAGATTAAGTTAAAAGTGAGCTTCAAGAATGGGAAATGCAATGACTTCCCCAAAGAACATCACACTTTTATAACAATTCCTCAATGTTAGCGTCTGAAGCACAAAATTTATCTTAGAGTATAGTCTAAATAAATGTGTGCGTATATGTATTTATATATTTTTATTTATATTACATATTATAAGTATATAAATAAGTGCATATACATATGTAAGTATATAATATACACCTATATCTATTTCTTATATAAATATATATTATCTAAAATGTAATTTTCTTTAAAGTGCCATTAATAAAGGAAATCACGGACAGTGATTTCCAAGGTAATCTAATGATAGACTATCAGAAAGCCAGTAGATTTCTTTTTTAAGATGTTGATTTAAATATTTCAAGTAAAAATGTAACAAAGAAAGTAACAGAATATAGTAGTCACAAGCTTGGGCCCCAGATCTACATTGCTGACTTATGCATCCTGGCTCTACAATTTACCTTGGGTGAATTACTAATCTCTCGACCTCACTCTTCTCAAGTATAGAAAAATAGTACTTCCCCACTAGGACTGGTGTGAGAATTCACTAAGTGAATACATGTACAGCCCATAAGACAGAGCCTAATTTATCAAATGTTAGCTTTTACTTTATTTGCTATTATAAAATGAAAAAAATGTTAATGCATTGCTCTTACCAAATATCACAGAAAAGGTTAAGTTCAAATCCATTAGCATATAATAGATTATGAAATTCATAGGGATAAAAAATATGTTATAAAAGATGAAGAAAATATGACTCCTTAGAAAATTTTACAGAGTAGTTAAAACTATTACTAAACTGAAAAGTAGTGTCAAGGCCCATGTTTTAAGTCTACTTTATAGTTCTTTGAAGTAATGCCAGAGCAGAGTTCAGTGACAGAGTTTCCGAAGTTAGAAGTGTTAGGATAATTCTGGTACCCAGTTAGGGATGGTCCTTATTGCCACCTTTCCCCTACAGTGCTAGCCAAGCGGCTAGGCTTGGGTAAGTATCTCCTCATCAGAGCAGCTGCCTTGAATTAACACAAGGGACCTTGTCTCAAGAAAGCTACCAAAGAAGAAATGAGTATTCGCAGTAGGTAGTAGTGATGATGGTAGCTAGAACCTACACAGCACTCCCTCACTCTGCGCCTGCCTTTCTACTAGGCTTTTTTCCATATTGCCTCAAGAAATATGACCAGTTACTGAGAGAAACTTGTGGAGAGAAACTCTGGGAACTCAGGAAGAATAATGGAAGTTGGGACCAGGCTACATAGTGCAGTTGGAGGCCTTAGGTCCTGGGTCTCTGAGGAACTCTCCAAGTGAGGAGACCAAGAGAGCCCTGATGAAGTAGGAGGCAAGAGGTCGGGCTGCCACTGGGGCTGATGGCTGTGAAAAGGAGAGGAAGGAAATGAACATCTGTAGATCACTTTCTATCATTCACATTTATAGTGTGAAAGGATTTGCTAGAAGAAGAAAAAAAGCAGCAGCTCAGCAGAGGAAGTTCAAGACAGATTTAATCCACTTCCCAATTATCTTTTTGGGATACCCTTCAGACACTAACTGTTCTCATTATATCTACCTCTCCCAGTAAAATCTAGTTAAATCATATGAGTATAGACTATTAATAATCTAAATAACATCACAGTACACAATATTAAATGGAAGCATTTGGGTTTATTTTCTTTAAAACATCTGTCTTGTCTGGATTATCATTCTCAAATCAGTTAGATTTTCAAATCATTTAAAAAAAACCTCTTATTTTCATTAAGAAAATTAAAATCTTCGTTTTGGGTTTCTTGGAATATTTCTTTTATAAATTAAAAGAACTCTTGGAATATTTCCTTTATAAATTAAAAGAATCTTATTGAGTTGATGAATATATAATTTAAAAAACTGTAATAAAATGCCACAAATAACTGGGGAAAAGTGAGAATGGGCAATGTTTTACTATTATTAAATATGTCCAAGGTAACAATTTTAACATTTCATCATGATTTGATTGAAATCACTTAAATTGTGTGTCTACCTAATTTCAATGAATCAAGGTGAAAATATGACCTTGCAAGTCCTGGCATGCTGCTCAATCAATCAACTTTATCATGCTCTACATGTAACCCATCTGGTTGTGTATAGAACTTGAAGGAAAACTAAAACAATGGGCAAGAAATAGAACTGTATTCGTTACACTTATTTCTTGGCTTATGATGCACAATGTGTCTTTAAAGTTTAACTATGAGACAATCAACACAAAATTAGGCAAAAAGTTTCTCCTGGGATTCTGAGTTTCTAATTACCATATCTAGAATGATGAAAGCAGAGGCAGAAATACCAACACCATCAGGGTTGCATGCTTGCTGCTTTCTGAAAGAAATGCTGCCTCCCTTCAACTTGTTAAAAATTGTCCTCTCTACTTATATCTTTGGAATACATCAGGCTTAAAACAAAGTGGAGGACAGAGTCATTTTTAAAGCCAATGCCTTTTCTTTCTGTCAAGCTACTAGCAGGTAGTTTATTTGAAACTCTAGATGAGCTGTACCTCGTGCTTCATTACCTTTACCAAATACTGCACATTTCCAAAATTTGTCCCCTTTCTCTCAAGGCAAGCACGGACTCCTCATGATCATTGCTAAGCCCAAGAGCCAAGAATTTCTATAATAAGATAGATACTACCTCTATTTCCTCACATTGCTTTAGGATAAAAAGATGTCTGAATTTCAAACTCTATTACGTTAAAATAGAAATAAAACTACCTAACTTCTTACATGGAAAAAGTATATTGGAGGAAAATTACTTTGACACATAAAATTGTTATGTCAAACTTTGTATTGCAATGATCTGAAATGTTAACTTGCCAGTTACTTAACAGGTTTAGATTCTGAATACCTAAAAGAGTCAAAATACTACCTCTTAATATTAAACTGAGGAAAATGTTTAAATGCAACATTAAAACTGTGACTAGTACACAAATATATATGTGTGTGTGTGTGTGTGTGTGTGTGTGTGTGTGTATATATATATATTAAAAACTGGTACAATTGTTTTTCTGAAGTTACTGTTTTTTAAATATATGTACAATGGATGTTCATTGCCATAAAGTATTGAAGTTGTTCCAAGTGTCTAGCAGAGTCTAATTTAACCTTTGTCTCCAATTCCTAACACCAATTTGACAATCAGAGTAGCTTATACAAGTGCCCAGAGAATCACATTAAGGGGAAAATGAGGTCATTTTTTTAAAAAAATAAAAGCTTAAAGAACTGATATTTCTTTCAAAAATATTCCATTTGATTAAATTCACTTAAAACAGTATTTTACTGAGAAAATAGGACCAACTTGGGAATAAGGATAAAGAATGCTGCCTACAGAGAATCAACAGACAAACATTCACTGAAGAGGTGGTATTTGACATGGGTTGTTGAAGAATTGCTAGCATTGAAATAAACAGAAGAAAGGAAAGATGGAATTCTAAGCAGGAAGAGAAATACATGCAAAAGTATGAAGCAGGCTGATGACAGGTGTCTGTACTGTTTTCTTCATGCTTAAAAGAGAAACAATACTTTCCACCCTGTGAAGACAAAAATGAGTAGGGGATTTCAAAATATTTTGAAAACTCTGAAAGGCTATATAAACATAGGATTATCTTTGTAAGTAATCATGAAATGACTTCATTTTCAACAGGCAAAAATATACTCATTATGTTTCTGGAAAGAAAAATGACCAAAAAGAAGAAATCTGTTAGGATTATTAAGCTAAAATAAGTGTTTATATAGATTGCAAGAGGGACAGAGAGAGAGGTAAAAGAGATTAGATGAATGATATTTGGTTTGTACAGACCGGAAATGAGGAGGACCAAGACAAAGCTGTTATCAGTGAGAAACAGAAGAAAAAATCTGAAATACAGTGTAGATAAAAATACCAGTTGAAAGTTTAGATGTTACAGCAAATGACCTGCTGATGAAGATTCTCAAATTTCAAGCCCAGGTGATTGAAAAAGTAGCAGCAGAAAACTGAAGAGGCAATTTACTTAGAAGAAAAGAAAAACTTAATTTGAGTCCTGCTGCATAAAAATGTATGGGTGTATGGTGAGCTTTAGCATAACTCCAGTATAAGACTTGGTTGGACTTGAATGGCTATTGGAGAAAAACAAGAGCGAAAATGAATTGTGGCCAAACTTAAAAAAAAAAAAAAAAAAAAAGAAAAGGAAAACAAAGAAAGAAAAAAGTTGACCAGGGACAGAGGCTTTCTTTTGAGAGATGTGTTTAACTCATCTAAGTATGTATCAACAAATCATTTCCAGATGTTCAAAAATCTAAGTTTACTCTGTCAAGGTACAAACATAAGGATCTAAGAATCTCATTTCATAACAAAGAAGTAACGTTACCCCTTCAGGAAAAGCAGTGGCTGGGATATAGAAACGTGAAAGTCAGACATTAGCCATTGGGAAAAACTTAAATACATGTAAGATGGTCATGCTGTGAAGTTGCCAGGGCCAACAAAATGCCGACTGCATGCAATAGGCTTTTGGTTGTCAGACCACCTGGCCCACTTGATCCAGCCCCCAATGTTCGTGCATGGCAACTCCCCTGCGATTCTGTTTCCTCCTCTTTTGCTCTCATATCCCACTGAGTGAGTCAATCACATTCATCATTTGATTTCACGGTTAAGATGTTGCTTTCTCAAAAAAAAAAAAAAAAAAAAGACATTGCTGCTTATTATTTATTTTCATATTTTAAAATCAATACATAGTTGTGGTCAAACTGGTTTTTATCTGATTATAAAGTTGGCATTTTTAGCATCTGTCACAAGCACCATGTTGTGTCTATAGACAAAGTTTCATGACTTTATTCTTTCTTCCCACCTTCACAGTTTGATTCTTCTCTTTAAAAATAAAATGAACAAAATCTTTTAAAATATGACCTACAATATGTCTCCCCCTCAAAATATTTTCAGCATTGCCTGTCACCCATTTTCCTTAATATGAATTTCAGGGTTTCTGTGACTATTAAGTGTGATTATAATTTATGCTTGTGTTTTGCTTATTTTACCTGTATAAGAAATAGCTATCAGGAATAAGAAAGAAGCACTTAGAAAATATTTTAAGTGAAATCATATAAGTAAAGACCATATTTCTATTCCATGGGTAAGTGGATAATTTGATGGGTACTTTAGTTTGTGAATCATCTTATAAACTGGAAAATGAGAAATGGGTGGTCAATGACACATTTTGTTGTAGTCTTCTACAAAGAAAAAAAATAAAATGGACAGAAGGAGATAAAAAATCATAGCTGATGTTTCGAAGAGACATAACTAGGAACCATAAAGCTCAAACCCTGAGCCTGGGGGATAAAAGGCAACATTCTCAGCAAACTGATAGAAAATCAGATTCCAGAGTGAAGGCAATTCTTTCCTGAGCATAAAGAGTTACAGATATTTGGCTGGGCGCAGTGGCTCACGGTTGTAATCCCAGCACTTTGGGAGGCTGAGGCCGGCAGATCACGAGGTCAGGAGATGGAGGCCATCCTGGCAAGCACGGTGAAACCCCATCTCTACTAAAAATACAAAAAATTAGCCAGGCGTTGTGGCGGGCGCCTGTAGTCCCAGCTACTCGGGAGGCTGAGGCAGGAGGATGGCGTGAACCCGGGAGACGGAGCTTGCAGTGAGCCGAGATCGTGCCACTGCACTCCAGCCTGGGCAACAGAGCGAGACTCCATCTCAAAAACAAACAAACAAAAAGAGCTGCAGCTATTTATGATAAAAATGAGTATTTTCCTCCATTCAAATAAACTTAGTTGGAAGATTTATAATGAGAAGTAGAGAGGAAATATGAGGATGACTCATGAAGGACTCAGGCATGACATAAGATGAAATCAACATGCCCTTGTGATCAGATTAGGTCCTATTAATACTCACAACATCAAAGCAATTAGCTGCATATATTTCACATCAATGTATGGACAATTCTAATGAACCACTAAAGAATTCTTTTCTTCAGCTTTCCATAGCCCCACCTACATTAGCCTTACCCATTTGGAAATGACAAAGCTAATCCTCCAACCTAACACTACGTCTGCTTTAAATTGCTACTACTCCCTTAAAAGAACTTGGCACACTATTAAGTTAGGTATTTTAACTTTTTTTTTTTTTTTTTTTTTTTTTTTTTTGTAAGACAGTGTCTCACTCACTCTTTCACCCAGGCTGGAGTGCAGTGGTGTGATCTCAGCTTAATGCAACCTCCATTGCCCAGGTTCAAGCAATTTGATTCTCCCACCTCAGCCTCCCAAGCAGCTGGGACTACAAGTGTGTGCCACCACACCGAGCTAATTTTCATATTTTTAGTAGATATGGGGGCTTTACCATGTTGCCCAGGCTGGTCTCAAACTCCTGACCTCAAATGATCTGCCCACCTTGGCCTCCCAAAGTGCTGATATTATAGTGTGAACCACTGCACCCAGCCTCACTTTCTTAATTTCATAAGTACCTTAGCAGTAAAAATAAAATATTAAGCTTATTGTTCTCAATTACTTTGCTTTGCTACTCTCCAGAAGTGTCAGTCAAAATAAGCCTCATATTTCTGCTGAATTTAGCAAGTTCTATAAAATGTGGTTAAATCTCTTGAGATATAATCTCTCTATCATACCACCCAAAAGTGAAATCAAGCCAAGTATAATCCAAAATGATTACTTTATGATTACTGGCATAAAATATATCCTTGAAATAGTATTGTGGCACTTCTCCTTTGTAATATAATAGGAAAAAAACACATTAAAAGACAAAATGGCACAGTTATTCTTGGGGGTATGGATATGAGAGTAACTTTTATTGTCATAAACGATCTTTCCCTGGAGTGACTCATTAATGGTGAATTGTGGGAAAGAGCCACATTCGATGGTAATGCACAGAAGATGTTTTGAGGAACTTAAATGTACCTTGTACTATTTAATATTTTCAAAAGTGATCTACTCCTATGGCACACTTTATTCTTCATTTGAACAAAAAGCAATCCCATCAGCACACTTGTATGTAGATACAGCTTTTAGTCAAATGGAATAAATTCAACTCCTTAGACTTACTGAATACAGGTTATTCACCAGCAGCTCCAAATTTAGGTCTGTTTCAAGGACTAAAGAGCTATTTAAGTGCTATGGTAGGGTAAAGCCAGGGAGAAAGGGAACAGAAACTACCAAAGAGGGACTCATTAAGGGAATAAAGCCCAAGGCCTGGAGAACCCAGAGTCATTATGGTGAAGGCACCAAGAGAAAAGGGCCAGCTGAGACTCCCCTAAGCCTGAGGAAAAGAGGTGCAGAAAGACATTGGTGTTGGTGCAGATAGACATACCCACAGATATGCAACCAGGAAGCCAATGGCATTCATGCCTGGCACCATCAATTTCTGGGAGGCGATGGAAGGAGGAAGATCATCTGTTAAGAAGAAGGAGGGGTGGGACAGATAGGATTGGGGGTACCAGGAAAACAATCGTGTCTGGGAGTGGTGTCCAGTGGGAAGGAAAGTCAGCTAACCAGGAGTATATGAAAGGAACTCCAAGTGGATCCAAGTCACAAGCCAATGTTTGAAACTCAGTCTGAAGAGGGATCTATTTATGAACTCAAGTCTGCTTCCAGACCTCTTTGTCACTGTGCCTTCTAGGGTCTGCTCTCCTGTCTATAAAATGGGGATGATGTCTAAATGACTGCTGAGAGCCATCCAGGTCTAACTTTCCATATTTTTTTGCTTCACATTTCATTTATTCTTTCAAAGAACAGCGTAAAGTGTGTCGACAATGTTGACATTAAGATTATGCTGGAAAAAAAATTAAGCCAAAAGTATTGTGTAATAAACTATTAATAATGCATAAGTCTAAAATTATATTCTGTTTGTTTACAATAGAAGGAAATACAGTTAAGATATATACATTCAGGTTGAAGGGGAGGAAGTTCTAGCACATTTATGTCCAGGTTTATGTTTTTGTAATGAAAAATTATAATGGCCAGTGTAAAACAAAAACAAAATCCATCTGTTTTGAAAGGGTCTCCCTGGATTATATTCTAATTCATCACAAAATTAAGGACAAACTACAATTGATAATACTCGGGGTAGATCTTAAAATCTAATTAGTGAAATTACTAGTAATTCACCATTTCTTAGATTTAAATTGGGTTCTATTACTATTTATAATTTATGGAAACAAAATCAATCAAAATAATTACAATCCAATCCAAATGAGGGAAATTATTTATTTATACTCTCCCTCAAAAGAAAGAAACTTTTTCTGTGATTAAATGCATCACTTATGAAACCAATTTCTATAGTCAAAATGGATAAGGTTTTATTGTTTTTGTTGTTAAGGGATTGAAATCTATTATAAAGTATAATGTGACACATAAACTATTATGCCTTTGAAACTGGTTCTCTTACACGAAACTACAACTTTGGTGGACAGGCTTTACCTAAATCACTTAGGCAAATATTTAGACAAATGCTATATGTTACTTAGAATACAAACCTACAAGTAACTCCCATGGCAATCTATTGGTTCTTATTCTAACAAAACAGGAAATGTATTTTTATGAGTAATTTTAAATTTAGAAAACTATTCCTCTCTATGCTTGAATTTACCTAAACAAATAATTTCTAGCTATCCTTTTAGCCTAAAGAGCAACTCTCTTTGAGGTCATCATTTTTTCTTTACAACTAACAATAACCTACTTTACTGACCTGAACCTTTGTAAACCATGGATATGAGACCCTCTCCTGGTGTGTCAATTGGTCAACCATCAATCCTCAATAAATTCCATCTAATTGCTGGCATCCAGTGAAAGACATCACACAGGACACTGGGGAAGGATGAGACAAAGACCTTAACTGTGAAATTGGTTTTCCAAGACTAAGGCTGTACCATCTTCAGAAATCTGCATTTGAAGGTGTTTATCTACAACAGGGTGAGACCAGGCTGAGTCACCCTACCCCACATTGGATGAGAGAGCTGGCCAAAGTTAAGGACAAAAACTATAATCATGGAGAAGAAAGAAACTAATAGCCCACTTGGCAATTGAGCCTTGGGAAAAAAAAATACACTTTAAGTGGTTTCACGGGGTCTTTCCAGCTCAAATAGTCCAGGATTTATAAATACTCTAGTCCGGGTTGATCTGGTTCATATTGTAATTATTATAATTAGTACTAAAATACAGCTATTGAGCATTCATTTCTCTATATATTAGTTTGCAAAAGAGTTGCAAATTAAATGAGAGTGAATAGTTTTACAGATGCTGACATGTTTACAAAGTTTCATCATGCTTAGAAGAATTACCTAAGAACAACACTGGCAGGGTATCTTCTGATTACTAATTTATCTAAACATTCTGCTCATATACTATCCAAATTACTTTCAAAGTAAAGACAAGCCTTAAGCAATTTCAAAACAGGGTTATTTCCGAAGCTCCTATGTTAGCCATCACACGCTAGGGTTGAAAAGAACTGTATCTATTACTGAATAACAAGGAAAAGCATACTTCCTACTCATACAAGCTTTTGGCCTGTTTCCAGTTCCAAGTTTTCCTGGCCAACATATCCTTAATACTTTTCCAGAAATGAGAAAAGAAGACTGGGTTAGTCTGCAACTAGTTTTTTTACAAATTCCTCCAATGTTCCCAGAAATATTATAGCATCTCCTGACATAGTCCATGAATGTATATTTCCATAGATTTTCACTATGACTTGTACCCAAGACTAAGAGTTTTTCTCATACACACATCTGACATTTAAGAACTTTAACCAAGTCACGAGTCACTTCATATTTGATAATTCCTCTAGAACTTTGGCCAATGAAAAATGTGACTGATTCTGTAGCCTGCTCCTTCCTTGCTTTTCCCCTGTTTGCTTAGCTGCCTTTTAGTATTTTTCATAGCTATTGTATTATATAACTTTATAAATGACTTGTATAACTGGTTGCCTAAAAGAGTGATTCTCCTAAAACATTAAGCCATTCTTCAATACATAATTAACTTAATGAGCACCTACTGTGCCAGGCACTACTGTAGGCTTTGAGGATAAGGAGATAAAAGGCTTGAGGAGGGTGAAACGTGAATAAGCAATAAAAATGTACACAGGCTGATAAGAGAGTACAAAGGAAGGACCCCTAATCCAAGTCTTAGGAATGAGGATGGGGAGTTCAAGAGACCTCACCTGAGTATCTGAATGGACACTGGAAACACAAGTCATCCTGCTCAATAGAGTGCAAAAGAGGTAAGAGAAGGTAGCATTCTCTTTGAACTTCAAGAAGTGTGTTAAGGACAGAAGGTAAGGTATAAGTTTAGGACAGAAATCCTAAGAGATGGGGCTGGGAAAACAGATAAATTCTAAGTTATAAAAGGCCATGAAGGACTATGGAAGCTGCTACATGGAAAATTGGAATTGAGGATGGGTAGAAGAGAGGAGAGACTAGAGACTGCATCCTAGGACTGCAGTCAGTCTTCAACATCAGTCAGATGAGAAAATAATGATAGGTTTAAGTAAAGCAGAGAGTATGAGGATGGAGAAGAGCTGATCTAGCCAACTTGAATAAGAAGTAGACTGTGAGGTTCACTTCCCAGTTTATGCTTGGGTAGCTGGGTAGACGGTGATTTCTTCCACTTAGCCAGCCAACATGGGAGGAGAACAAGGTTTTAGATGATACTGAGTTCAGCATCCAACCTTCTGAATTTGAGAAGCCTATGGTAGATCATGGCAAAATGCACAATAGAGTTGAACATCAAGACTTAGAACTCCAGAAAGAAATCTAAGGTAGGGGTACAGAACTGCTGTGAATAATTAGGTAGTGGGTAAAACCATAGAATAGAATGAGATCACCCAGTCAAGTCATGCCAGAGTAACAGAAACCTGGGAAATGTTTATATTTAAGGACATATGGAGGATATAAAGTCCATTGAGGAACATAATGGGTGACTCATCATGGAAGGCATAAAACCAGGAAAAATGATAATTTGAGTCCAAGAGAGAAAAGTACCAAAAACATATGAGATAGTAAGAAGCAGGGTGAAAAGCGGTAGTGGCAATCAGAGGAAATGGAACCCAGGAAGCTTGATTACCATTGGGAAATCAGTTGTGATGAATTGCTTCTCATAATGGGAAGGTAATGTACTCCCTAAAAACTGACTTGTGCTCAATAAAAAAACACAAGCTTGGGAATCTACTAGATGAGGGTTTTAATTCTGGTTCCTTCAGTTACTAGTTGTGTTTAAGTAGAAAAGTTGTTTAATCACTCTGTGCCTCAATTTCCTGTCTCTAAAAAAGGAAAAGAATAACCACATCTTTGGACATGGAGAAAAGGGAACATTTATACACTGTTGAGAATGTAAATTAATTCAGCCTCTACAGAAAACAGCATGAAGACTTCTCAAAAAAACTGAAAACAGAACTACTGTTTGACCCAACAATTCCACTACTGGGTATCTACCAAAAGGATAATAAATCATTATATAAGAAAGACACTTCCACTTATGTTCACTGCAGTGCTATTTCCAATAGCAAAGTTGTGGAACCAACCTAACTGTCCATCAATGGTCGACTGGATAAAGAAAATATGGTACTACATGGCAATAAAAAAGAATGAAATCATGCCCTTTGCAGCAACATGGAGCTGGAGGTCATTATCCTCTTTTGAACTAACTCAGAAACAAAGTCAAATACAGCATGTTCTCACTTACAAATAGGAGCTAAACAATGGGTACACATAAATATAGATAATATAGACTGGGGACTCCAAAAAAAGGGAGGGTGGGAGTGGGGCAAGAGTTGAACAATTACCTATGGGGTACAATTTTCACTATTTGGGTGATGGGTACACTAGAAGTCCAATCCCTGCCAGTATGCAATACACCCATCTAACAAACATGCACACATACCCCCAGATCTAAAATTGTTTCAAAAAATAGATAACTATTTTCAGAAATCAAATAACGTATGTCATAGTAATGAAAAGTAAGGTGAAGATTGCACAACTCTAATAAACTTTAAGACAATGTAATCAAGAATAACCATAATAACCACCACATCACGGGGTTATTTTGCACATTAAGATAACATATATAAAAGTAACTACTACACTGTCTAGCACAGGATAGTCACTCAATACCTTAGTTGCCTTCTTAGACACACATATGGATACAAATCAGTCAAACCTAGACAAGACATCTACCCTGAGTTGTCTTCATTCATCTACCTAATTTGAGTATCATTCTATAATGAGCCAAAGCTATATCTGAATAACCTGCAGACTCACGGGAAATAAAATTGGGTGTCCTAGAAATGCAGTCCTATGGGCTGTAACTGATTCCATGAAAGTCTTCACATACCTCACAAAGATGAGCAAATTGCTAATAGCCACTAAATAAAACACAATAGCTTGTCATGAGTTTGTTTTGTTTTGTTTTGTTTTGTTTTAAAGAAACAGAAGTAGATCCTAAACTAATGGGTTTATCACACACACACACACACACACACACACACACACACGAGAGGTTCAAATACCCATCAAGTAATAAACTTATGTCTTTAATTATGAATCTGGGGCATGAATAAAGAAGTAAACGTAGACAATGAATTGCTATGTGCTTCAACACCAAGATCTGAAAGAAATTGGGCTAGGTCCTCTCTAAAAAAAGGAGAAAGCAGAGGAAAATTTTAAAATTTAAATTTAGAATGCAAGCTAAAGCCCTATAATGGTACCAGACTACTTCATAGAACTGTGATTCCATGTGATCAAATAAAACATTATTACAATAATATGAAATTGAAGCAAGGACATAATGCTTTTGTGATTTAATATCTTTTAAGGCTATTTGTTGAATTATAAAGTTTTTTCATATTTGTTCTGAGATAATGTTTTTGTTATGTAACATAGCTGATTTAAAAGTATACTATCCTCACTTCCAAGAAGAAAAAATATTAAATATAGGTAAGTATAAAAAGCAACCAGGCCGGGCGCGGTGGCTCACGCCTGTAATCCCAGCACTTTGGGAGGTGGATCACGAGGTCAGGAGATCAAGACCATCTGAAACCCCGTCTCTACTAAAAAAATTACAAAAACTTAGCCGGGCGAGGTGGCAGTTGCCTGTAGTCCCAGCTACTGGGGAGGCTGAGAGGAGAATGGCGTGAACCCGGGAGGCAGAGCTTGCAGTGAGCTGAGATCACACCACTTCCAGCCTGGGCGACAGAGCAAGACTCTGTCTAAAAAAAAAAAAAAAAAAAAAGGTAAACAGTTGGATTAAGGACGCAGATGAACGACACATAAAAAGTTGGAATGATTTCAGGGGAATTGCCTTTTCGTTCACTGGGCTCCAGCCACAGAAAGCAACCCAGTGGCGATAATCACATCGAATGCAGACATCACCAGGCAACTCAGTTTATTCAGAAAAATGCCCTCTTAGCCACATTTGACTTCTGTATGTGGAAGTGCACCCACCCAACCCTAAGCAATACACAATTCTGCAAATACATAGCATTAATTTTGTTTTACCCACCTGACCCTTAACTCATTCACAGCCAAACTGAAAGGACACTGAGAAAAATGAAGTTCTGTGTAAGAAGAGAAAAAGGAAAAACGGCTAGGAAAAGAATCACACTGAGTAGTATTGATAAGCAAGATTGATGGCTTCAGATTTCTCTTTGTGTTTACTGACAAAAGGCAGCATGCAGTAGCAGGCTCAGCTTGTTCCAGTGAAAAATGAGCAGGGTTAGTAGATTGCCTACCTCCAAAAAATGCTTTCTAGAACACCAGCTATCTTTTTCTGGTCTAACATTTTCCATGCCCAATATATATTGTATTTTACCCTTGGTAATACAGTTAGAATTTATACCCATTTTGAGAAATATAAATACATTTATCGTGCATTTGTTTGGTTGTTTCAAGAGTAACAAGACCTTCTGAATAAAGGGAGGTTATTATAAAAGATAGTATCCATGATATTTATGCAACCAAGTATGCACATGAATTTTTGGAGAGGAAAAAATAACCCTACTCAAGTAGTTGGTCTCATTCCTATAATTCAAACATTCCTATACTTCAAACACCAAAGGCTGAAAAATGAGCAACCGTAAAACAAAACAGGAAGGAAAAAAAGAGGCTCATTCATAACCACAATCAAGCATGAATAATTACCAATTTTGAATGTAAAGATCATTCAAATAAATGTAACCGATGGATCCTCCACATAGGGTGCAAGTCAAAGTAAACAGACAGTCCACTTTAGAAAGTGTCTAGTGAATTGATTTAACAAGTTTAATGCGAGCATCAGTGTGGGGCTATTACCGATCGTAAGCTTTACTGATGTTATTTGTTCGCTTGGAAAAATACCGCTCTTTGGAATGAGCACATTAAGGCTAAAATTGCAGAGAAAACCCTATTACAACTTTATTGCTGGCAAATTGGAACCAAACCTTGTCTGTATATCAATTACTTAGAGTTACCACAGAGATAAATCCTTTTTTTCTTTTTTTTTTTTTTTTTTTTGTATGTGTAGGCTCAATCTTGAAGACAGCAATGAGAAACTCCTTATTATACCCTACCAACATCACTAGGTTTTCTTAGCAATTTCAAGAAATTGTCAATTAAGTTCTTTTTATTAGGTTCCAAAAGCTGTTAAAGCAAACACAAATCTATCATAAGGCTTGTAACAGCATGTTATTTAGGCACATTTCAATGCTTCACTCTTTCATTATCTACCTACCCCAATGTAACTGCAAAGTTTCTGTAAAGTAAAGGAGTTTCTTATTGATTATTTGGGTTCACAGAAATTTGGAGTAAGTGGCCGCTTGTTTGTAGCAAATGCTCTACCAGACTCCCATTCTTATTAAAAGTGGGGATGGAACAGTAACAATTACATATGTGTATGTAGGTGTGTGTGTGTATGACAGATTTGCTTCCAAACACGTTATAATAGAGGGACAGTTTGATGCAGTTACCCAGTGTAGTAAGCATTCAAAAAGCATAAACGCAAGGTTTTCAAATAGTGGTACAAATGTGTCCATTATTTGCTGATTTCACTTGTGAACTGTGAGATCATTAAAACGCAGCATCAATTCATCCAGATGGCAACTGATGACAAAACTGCACCGTAAAGCGGCAGGGATTACAGGAACATGTAAGCGGTTGTCCTTCTTGCTCCCTGACCTAAGAAAGAGTAAATGCTTTGAAAAGACAATCCTGCAGGTCCCCAGGAAGAAGGAAAGAGTTAGTATCCTTGAAAGAGCAAAACAATAGAGGTGCATAGAGGTCAGCCCCAGAGGCAGCTGCTCCTTTGACCTTCTAGACAGACAAATGAGGTTTAATAGGAAAGGGAGACAAAATGGCACATAATTCTAATGAATAAATATGGCCCAATGCTATTCAGGAGTCTTGCACGAAGGCATTCCACGACATTCACATTTCAGATGAGACTGTTAGGAAAAAAGGGGGGGAGGGAGTGGAATTAAAATAGAGTAAAGTGGATGAGCACCAACTGAAGAATACTATGTTCTTCAGTTTGACTCTTCAAAGTAATTTTGACTATTGACTTCACTTTGGAAAAAAGGTGAAAAGTAAGAATAAGTAGTGTTTACACAATCTTAAATCCCCTGCCCTACTTACTCAATAAAAATGAGTACTGTTCTAATCTTTGAAAATTTTAACAGTCTCTATAAAGATTTAAATTTTTATTTAACTTATTCCCTAAGACATGTCAGTCAGCAATTTGAGCCTGACTTGTAGGGACTGCAAGCTAGTAGGGTCAATTTACTTCCATGATATACATTCAAATATAGTCAGTACTTCAAGCCCAATTCTGAACATAACCCAACTCCTGAAACAGGAGTCAAAGAATAACATGAAGAAAGTATGTATGCCACACTGAAAAAGCAACACATTTGCAGAATTCCAAAAGGCATCTACTGTGCTCTCAGATTTTCACTGCTGTGGTTTTGTAAGAATTGTTTTATTGAAATCTGACTTCATACTTAGGTTTTCACAGCATTTTGCTGTAGCCTGACTACTTGGTCACAGGCTAACGACATTTGAAGAGGAAGAAGGTCAAAGCTATCATTATGGTGGTGACAACCAATCACAGTGGGAAAAATAAGTTTTATTTATTACTCTTAATACAAGAAACCTTTTCTGTGGAATATAATTGCACTGTCACTACACACCAGAGATTTTTAATCCCCAATCATTTCAACATATTTTCCAGTTCATTACCTTTCCAGCTAGATATAGCAAGAAGGACTCTCCTGAGCCTATACAAAAGCATTAAAAAATCTACTATTTTTAGGCTCATATTTTAACCATGCAAAATACTGAATGGGGAATTTGAAGAGGTGAAAAACTTGTATATTTCCATACATTTCATAATCAATTTTAAATCTCTCCGCTAAAGATTAGAGCATCCAAAATTATGAATCATGAAAAGACCTGGAAGTTGTTTAACATACTGTTAAGAATTTTAAATTGTTTTTATAACAGCCAACGTGGCAGTGTCCAAACTAAACAAGACGGACTACACACCTAGGCAGTAACATACACAATCCTGCACCTGATACAAAGTTATGTTGCCTTTAGGAAGAGATTATCTGTTATGATTCTCATAAGTTCTAATAAGTGTCACTGTGAAAAGGTAAGCAGTTGTATCACTGTGAATTTGGTTCAGTAAAAATCTATCACTTGCAGTCATTTTTCACACATTGTAGTTCATGCATCTTGCCCTGCATGGATGGAACTTAGCCTTCATCACAATTTTGCCATGACAGAAGTTGTCTAGTTAACTAAACTATATCATGAAAATAGAATTCACTTTTTAAACACTGGATTCTGCAAACACTGCCCTTCTGGGTTTGGGGTGCTTGTCTTTCCAGGTCTATAATGAATCTGAGAGCAAAGACTAGGGTGAATGTTTTCATCTAGTAACCCACACTTCACTACTAAGGATGATTTCTACAAAATAAAAAAAGTGCTATTAGCAAATAGGTTTTACTTTAAAGTAATTCTATCTTTTCTACATGAAGACTTCTAAAAACAAATTATGGAAGGAATGTTTGAAGTTAAACTGCTGAATTTCCAATCTGAGTATGACTTTTTATGTGGAAATTGTGACAAATATAAAATAAACTGTGGTCATTTTACTAACTGGTAGTGAATTTTACCAAAAAGTAGAAAGAATTTACAGGAAAAGCCTGCATCAATGCACAATGCCCCGCTGTCCTTGCATATGCACCACCAGGATCATAAAGGGCTTCCACTGTGGCAGTTTTTAAGGCAACCAGCCTCTATTTCAAAATCAGCCCAAAGCCTTCTCCTCATATTCAAGTAAAGTAAAAAGGCAATTCTGAATATTTCTTAAAAAATTCATCAGAAAAAGGTAACATAAAACAAAAAGCAATACCATCTATTCATAATCAGCTATTTGAGGTACTGAAAGGCTTAGCTGGTTTCCCCAGAGTCAAAATCAGAAAATCTTTGATCTGCAATGGTATTTACAACGCTTAAAAAAATTAAAATGCAAATGATTATATCACATTAACACAGGTAATAATGGGGAGAGTACTTTAGAATGTACATTCTGTCTTAGAATTCTATCTTAGAGTGTACATTCTAAAATACTCTCTAAAGTACATTCTACTTTAGAATGTAAGGAAGTTTGCACAAATACAGCACTAGGAAGTTCTGTCTTTGCCTACTATTTCTTTTTCTTTCTTTCTTTTGTTTGTTTGTTTGTTGAAACAGAGTCTTGCTCTGTCGCCCAGGCTGGAGTGCAATGGCATGGTCTTGGCTCACTGCAACCTCTGCCTCCCGGGTTCAAGCAATTCTCCTGCCTCAGCCTCCCAAGTAGCTGGGATTACAGGCACCTACCATCAGGCCTGGCTTTTTTCTTTTTCTTTCTTTTTTTTTTTTTTTAATAGTTTTAATAGAGATAGGGTTTCGCCATGTTGGCCAGCCTGATCTCGAACTCCTGACCCTCAGGTGATCCACCAACCTCAGCCTCCCAAAGTGCTGGAATTATAGGCGTGAGCCACCATGCCCAGCCTGCCTACTATTTCATTAGCAAAGCTTAGATGAGGAACAACACATTCTCTTCCAAAGACCAGAATTTTGTCAGACCAAATTCAAAGAAGATACCCTTCTAGTTAGAATCAAAGCTCTGAAGATAGGAAAGGAACAAGCGAGCACTTAGTTCTTAACAGGAGTGGACACTGGGCTGCTGGTCCCACTCAGCTTATCTCATGCTGTCTTCACCATGACCTTATGAGGTGGGCACTAACAGTCTCAGTGACACAGAGACAGAAACTGAGACTCAGGGCATATCATAGACTTACCCAAGGTTACACAGCTGGTTACTGGCAGAGCCAAGCTCTGACCTCAGTCAGGTGACTTCCAAATCCATGTCCTCACTGCCACCTATAAAGTTGCTGAGAGGAGAAAAAGCAGCAACTAAAAAGTAAGATTTTGTTTGTTTTTAAGGATCATGGAAATTGGCAAGTCAGCTAAAAAAATAAATGCCTATTGCTAATAAAAATTAAAATATGATTTGGTATTGATATTGTACATTGTCCAGAACACTTAAAAGTATGACTCATTTAACTATTTTTGTTTTTAATTCACCATAGTATGAGATAGCTTTGGACTTTTTCACTAACACAGTGTCAGGAAATGTTTGACAGACAACCCCAACAGGTATTAGAGGAAACTGTAATGAGTCCTCACACAGTGTGTTTAACTCTGTGAAATGTTAAATCTGGTTTGGAAATTCTTACTGTTGTACTTGAGAACATTTCTTGTGAATAACAGGGTGGACAGAGCATATTCATTTCATATTCTTATCTGGTAATTTACTTCTGGTATAAATATGTATTATCATTTAAAAATAACCTACTTTTTAATAGGCTACTTTATAGGAATCTATATCTTGGCAACAGATATCCCCCATTTCAGAACCAGGAAGCACCTATCTGATTGAGGGCAGAAGAGAGAAGTTAGGACAGAACCCTACATCATATAAGTTAAGGGCTTTGGATCTGGAGATAGATTATCTGGGTTTGAATTGTGGTTCTTCTAACTGGTTAATTCTGTATTGTGAGGATTAGATGAGATAATTCATGAAGTGCACTTAATAGAAACTGGCACACAGAAATACTCAGTAGTATTAGTTATCATTGTTATTCTCCAATGAGGTTGATCATCACGACTGTCTAACAGATATTCAATGAATGTTTTGAATCAGGTGGTTTGACTAGGGCATCTATATATTATTTTAATATGATTGAAAATGTGTTTTAATCATATTAAAAAATACATGTATCATCTATAGCCCCAGTCATACCACCTGCTGTTATGAAAAAGAGTCTATATCCTTCCCATAAAAGCCTTCAGCTACATCAGGAGAACTGCCAGGGTGAGGAACCAATGCCTAGAGCTATGATTTTCAAATAGCCTTCTGTGTATTTGTTTGTATGTGTATTTGTTGTCAAGATAAAATATTATCAGACTAAATGAGAAAAGAAGTTTAAAACCACTGGCCTAGAGGAAAACCACTTGTCCCCAAATCAAGTGCAAAGACAAGGTCAGAAGAAAACAATGAGAGGAAGGCATGTCCACTCAAGTTGACACGTATGGGGTGGCCTTCACTCATGCCTTGCTGAGTTGGGGTTTTCGGTTTCGGCATTCCAGGTTGGGCAAGCATAAATAATTAAAAGCTCTGGTAAAGTGGTGTAGTAGAAAGAGTAGAAAACTGATCAAAAGAGTATTATAATGCTGACTGTACCACTTAGAGGCCATGTAGTCTCATGGTTAGCCTCTCTTGGCCTGTTTCATCTGTAAAATGAAAATAATATATTTTAGAGTTTGTACGAGACAAAATTGAAAGCAAGCAAGCTGCCAAAAAAAAATTGCAGATAAATATAAGGTTTTTTTTACTCACATTACACCCATAAGATATAAGGTCCAAGACAGCAGAAGCCACAAGTGTTTATGTACCACTATCATCTTAAGATCTTTATTCCTAGAAGCATCATGTAGTTTCAAATGCCCAACTGCTTTCTGAGCTAGATCAACCCAAAAGACTGATAAAATAAATAAATGCAATTCAATTAAGTAACTACTTAAAAACAGAAAATATTTTTTAAATTTCTAATACATTTATTGGGTACCCTCTATAAGCTTGGAAGAAGTAGAAGATATAAGAATCCATGTAACTGGGAAGTAAAATGCAAATTATAACAATGGGAACCAACCAAAAATGGTGAAAATCCTAATATTGTGCTTTGGTGCATAGTTGTTTGGGTTTTTTTGTTGTTGTTGTTGTTGTTGTTTTTTGTTTTTGTTTTTTTTGTTTTAACAAATGTAGATATCAATAAAATTGAAAGTTAGATTTTCCAAATAGTAGGCATAGTGCAAAAGACACCCCAACATGTATAGGAAATCAAACAAACCTCTGTGCACAGAACTGAAGTGGGCTGGGCTGGGAAGCCTTCTGGAAAAAGAAGATTTCACATTATTTTATTCCTTTCTAAACATCAATTGGTCAAATGTTTAAAAGCAATAGTAATTTTTCCCTTTAGAGAACATTAATAATGTTTCGGAGTAATACTGACACTAAATAAAAATACAAATTGTCACTAAAATATCTGTTTTTCCTCCTTCCCTTCCATTTCTCCTGGGAAGCTCTTACTCATCCTTCAGACTTCAGCTTGCACTTTTTTTTTTTTAATTGGTAAAGCTGGCTTATGTGTTTTGCCATAAATGGCCATGGTGCTCTAGGCCAATGCCCAAGGTAGCATCTTTGCTCTTCTTAAATGTCTATGTTCTGTGCTAGCTTCCCCTGGAACAGACCTTCAGCATCCAGGCAGCAGACACAGACAAGTTCTTAGCCCACACACGGGGTTAATAATTGGCTGTTGATGAGTGAATGGTTCTCAGAGTGTGTTTCCCCAGCAGCAGCAGCATCACCTGGGAACTAGTTAAAATTCTTGGACCCCACCCTAGACTTACTGGATCAGAAACTCCGGAAGAGGGGTCTAGCAATGTTTTATCAAGACCTCCAGCTGATTCTGATGCATGCTGAAGTGTGAGAACCACTGGAGTAGGTATTAAAAAAAAGTCTTGATATACATTACTTAGGATTAACAAGAAAGAATGGCATTCTCAGACATAGTGATTATAGCTAAAGCGATAGATAGCCCGGCTTGCATTCTCCTCTCCAGAAACTTTCTCTAATGAGGCTTTTCTGCTTCCATTACAAAGTTATTCATTTATTTTTATCCTTTCAGGTCACAATGGTACATAAAACATTATGTGAGTAATAATTTTTGCTAGATATATATTTAAAATAAAAACCAAACAACAGAAAACAATTAAAACTTAACCTTTCTCTATAACTAGAGAAAGTTATAACTAGCATGCATATGGAGGTTACTAGATAAACACTAAGGAAAAATGATTTTTTAAAAAACAGTCCCCCTAATTTGTTCCTAGGCCAAAATTTTAATAAAAATTGTGTTTTAGGTTTAAAAGCCTTCAAATATAGACTGTAGAGAGGGCAGACTTTAAGGAGTACTCATTTTCATCATTTTTTATTCAAAGAAAATATTTTATGCATTTCCACATCATCTAATGCTACAGCACTGCATGAAGAGCAATACAATGAATTTGTAGCATATTGTCTTAGATTTATCTTGGAGCAATGTAAACACAAACCATATTATCTCTGAAGCAGCTACTTGCATTTGGGTCTAATCAAGAGAAGAGAGTGACTATTCATGAAAAATCTTCCCTGAACTGAAAAGCTATCAAGAGATTAGAAAATAATAATACCCAAATCTCTAAGAAAAAGTCACATATGATCTTCATAGTTTGAATAATGTTGACGCATCGGAACCTCTCTTCTCGCTTACCTTCTCTAATCTTTAGCTTACTCTGACTAAGACATTTGAAAAGGCTATGAATGAAAAATGATTCACTAAGCTCATTTCTGTTTTTATAAGCAATCTCTGCAGACTCAGACACCACCATATATTTTCCAGCTAAGTTGTGGAAAGACCGTCATTAGAAATTTTATTACAATGGGCACTTACTTATGTACCACTTTCCGGGAAGGGAAAAAACGGGACAGGTGGTCATACAAAAATTTGAAATTCCCATGGCTTCCTGACTTTTATAGGAGAAGGGTACTTGACACGTCTACTGTCAAATGTAGGAAATCTAATTCATCTTGAATTTGAGAAGGTAACTATAAACCAAAATATATCTTGCATTATTTGTTTTTTATTCTCAATACTATTCATTCTCTATTCTTTATTCTGCTCAGTGAGTTTGCAACTTATTTTTCTTCACCAAAAGGTTGAGCACTGAAGAATCATAAGATAGCCAAAATAAAAATCATAACCTTCTCTGAATTATTAGTATATCAATTAGAAAACAACATTTTTATAAGGGAGACTTCTAAGTGGCCTGTTATCAGAATTGCTACTTGCAAGGGTTTATTAATGAAGAAGTAAGTTTATCACTTATTATTTAAAACATGAAACTATTTTCATGTTACATCAATATGCATGTCTAGAAGCTTGTTTAAGGAAACTATTCACCATGCAAAGTTTTAAATGCACAGTATCAAAGAATAATTTTTGACATTTTGATTCATACATGCTTATAAAGCTCCAAGACAACATGGTTTAATTATAAAACATATTTCTACTGCCTTAGTCATGCCAATTAAATTTGATTGGATACTTTCTTTATTCAACAAGCTCCTTTCATGTCATTTTAATTTACTGTCAAAGCAGCCTGAATATTGGAAACTAAATTATTTACTACAGCCCATAAGCCAATAATGTTCCATTTGTCTCGTACAGAGGGAGACTAGACTAACAAGATTATTAAGGACATTACTTGTAATAGCGAATGTCCTTCACTTTATTTGAGCTTCATGCTGTGCTTTCAGAGATCATACTTCAAAAGAGCTCCATTTCATTCCGTCACAGAACCTCTGATATAAATTATTCTCCACTCCCTTTGTAATATTCTGATCATAGAATAAGTGGACCCAATATTGTTGGGCTGAAATGGAGGCACACTCTCTTCTAAGACAGCTACATAGTTTGTGTTAAACACCTTTGATGCACTCCCTTGTGCCAATACTGCAAAACAAGAAAAAAATGAGTTGAATTTATCTTATAGTGATAATATCTCACACATTACATTTACAAAAGCTTTTTGTTTTCACTGTCTAGAATGCAAAAAAAATGCTTTTAAGATTCTAGGACATCTAAGTAAATCAATAGCCTTAGTTTTCAGAAAATCAGAGTTCACTAGGCATAGTATATCTAGACAGACACTTCATGCATAGCTTCACTATTGTGAAATACTAGAAAATGAATTAAAACGTCTCAACCAGAAGCACTCTTAAAAGAAAATAAATAGAGCTATGGTAAACTCTAATATGCCAGTGGTCCAAGGGAATTCTGCTGAGGTTAGCCTCATGCTAAGACTTATTTAACATCTTCATTAGTGGTCTGGAGAGGGAGGAAACACATCAATTATATTCACAAATGGCAATTAATTGGGAAGTATTGTAATTATTAGTATAAAAATGAAAAAGAACACAAAGAAGGCGGCAGAGGCCAAACCTACAGAAAGACTTCTAAAATGGCAACTGATCAGTCAATTAAAAGGCTATAACAGGGTAGAAATATTAAGTCCCTAAGAGGTGCTTAAAAACTACATTTTAAAGATTACAAAATGATGTCAGACTAGGAACCAGCTGTAAAACAGTTCAAAATAATGGCAATAATGAAAGGGAGTGATGTGGTCTCTCAAGAGAGGAAAAGGCAGAGCATGGGAAACAACAAGTGTTCCCTTGACTTCTCCAACAGTGAATCGGAGTTTATTAAAGAAGAGTACTAACCAGAAGAAAAATGCAAAATAATATATGTTACAATAAATGTTTACTTTAGCTCAATGATGAATTAAAAGTTCATAGACAAGGCTATAAACACAAAAAGAAGGCTTTATTTCATGCAATGAAATTAGACAATTCTTTTCATAGGATATAAAAAGAATCCAATTATTATTTAATACAGCTTAGAAGGGCATATGAAATATAAAATTAGAAATGTATTAAAAAGAAAAATAAGAGTAGGGACACAAAATGGAGCCAAGAATTAGCTTAATATAAACATTTATTTTGGTTTTAAACCAGATATGTTGAGTAGTAAACTATAGCATTCTGTAAGTGAATGATCAGAGTACACTGCAAAGGGCTCCAGCTTTGTAAGTGAACAGAATCCTTTGAATAATATATTTTAGAAATCTTATATAGTACAAAAGATTACCAAATCATCCTCTCTCTTACATGCATCCTTCCATGCAAGGTAAAACAATTCCACCAAAATAATAGAAAGAATTACATTGTGCAACTGATGTAAAGCACATTTTCTCTAGTAAAGTGGAATAGGCTATTTAGTAGTGCTTTGACCATTAAGCAATCAACCATCTTTTGCTAAAGGAAAATATAGCAGGCCCTTAGCCACATTTGAGGGGTTCTACTCCTATGGTTAAAAGCAGTGCATTCTCTCATAAGTTTTTCTTCAGTTACTGCACTGTTTAACTCAATTATGAAAAAAAAAACGATTTCTAATTTTGTTGAAGTAAATGTATGTGAAGGGAGCAAATTGCACTTTCTAAGTGATAGGTCTCCATTTTGATGCTGGAGAGCACAAGGTGACACTTCTGTACACGGCTCAGATTTATGCAATAATGGGCAAATATTTCAAGGCAAATGCAGTTATAATGTTTATGTTAAAAACAATAGGTTATGACAGCAGTCAGATGTTCTATATCCCTCAAGTGTTGAAAATAAATTGTTTCTTTTTGCACACAAGAGATGGAGATTACCAAGGTGAAACATGACAGAAAATTTGTAGAAAATGATCTTGACTGTGAGCAAGACTTGCTTCCTGGTACTGATGGATAAAAACAGTACCCCACAGGCCACTGTCTGTTGCCTTAATGAGTCAAATGACAATGAATTTTGAACAAATATCCTTGAAAACCTGTTTTGCTATCTGTCTTCTACTAAAATTCGATTCACACATAAAATGACAGAATTTTGAGTTCAAACATCACCTAGTGCCAAGTTTGTTTTCTTTCAAGATGGTTATAAGCCTGGCACATATTAGATCCTCAGTAATTATCTGTTGGATAAAGTGGTTTTCTATAAGTACACACCTCTCTTCCACTTGCTCATCCCCTTTTCCCCTGAAACTCCCCTTTATCACTTAACTAAAAGAAAACCAATGTTTCTCAGCACTAACACACTGAGAAGTCCTCTTACCTCCTCTCCCCTCAGACCTCCAGGTGAACAAACTGGAAGCTAATAAATGTGAGGCCAAATATATGCCGTTGAAAAAATGACACAAACATGCTGGTTGCATTTTAGCTCATTCGAAGCCTTTTGAAGTCTTGATCACACACTTATTTTTTTTTTTTTTTTTTTTTTTTTTTTAATTTTATGATGAAGTTTTATTTGTAAGTGATCACAAAGAGCAAACAAGAAAAATATGACTGTATTAATGGGTACGTTAACGTATTTTTGTAGATTAATGCTATACTATGAATATCAAATGTTTTTTTTTTTTTTTTTTTTTTTTTATTAAATTTATTTATTATTATTATACTTTAAGTTGTAGGGTACATGTGCATAACGTGCAGGTTTGTTACATATGTATACTTGTGCCTTGTTGGTGTGCTGCACCCATCAACTCGTCATTTACATCAGGTATAACTCCCAATGCAATCCCTCCCCCCTCCCCCCTCCCCCCTCCCCATGATAGGCCCCGGTGGATCACACACTTATTTTTATGACTGACATAACCTCACACGTGAAGGACAACTGATAAGCAGCAGTGATTTGTTATAACTCTCAGTACCTTGCATGACTTGCAGAAGTGGAGAATTTGCCTCAACTTGTACACATATTAGTTTCAGCTGACTAAATTACCAGACATTCCACATGAAGCAAGACTTTCCATATTCATTTTATATGGCATTCTGTGATTTATCCCTCCATTAGAACATTTGCCTTGGTAAAAGAACTAATTACTAAATTCACTACCACAAATGGGAAGAACTAACTCATTGCACTGCCCTACTAGGTGAAAGTTATAAGAAGAATTTCCTTACATCCTTGATTCAACTATACTTGGTTTTCATTTCAATAATAGACATGTACAGACAGTATTGTCTTTTGCCATTTTAATTTCTTAAGACTTCTAAAATAACATGCAGCAGAAAATTATATTTTAGGTCATTCAAACTACTCAAATTTGTAAATGTGGTATTTATTTTTCCTCTGTATCAACAATGATTCATCTTCCTGATCCATGATCTACTTAATCTGAAACTTAAACATAACCAGCAATAGTTTATTCAGAAGAGTTTACAACATTTATTTATAGGACTGCAGAGAGAATGGAAATAGAAACCAACTAATTGTAAGGAACAAGGATATGCTTTCAATAAAAATGATCGCATTTTAAAACTCGTTAAATAATTTTCCATTTACATGCATATTAACAGAATTCATTATCCTAGTACTTCTTATTTGAAGATTATCAATATCAGCTCTAACATTTATAATCCTAGAACTGTCTGGGGTCTGCAAGTAATATGTTTACAATCTTAGTGACTTCTTTGGAGTTAATGTCATGTATTTCTTAGCTCCAAATTGAGCATAAACAAAGGTATGCCTCATAGACTTTGAATTTATCAATCATTTGCTTTCCCAAAACATGATAGTTCATTTTGTTCTGAGCCAATCAATGTTTTAATGTTTTTAAATAATTCTTTTTGAAAAATGTGCTACAAATTCCTAAGATAGGGTTCTTTATGCAAGAGCGGAAATGTATACATTTTGCTCGTGAAAATGTACATGAGAAAAACTAAATATATATAAATATATTGTAAATATATTCATTTTAATGTTATCATTATAGCATATGCAAAAATGCATAGTTTATATACTGCATTCAAATATTTTAATATACTTACCTTCTTTATGTAAATACCTGTGCATCAAGTTCTATAAATAAAATTGTAATATAGAGTGAATAACATTTCAACATAGAAAAATATATGTATATGCAAATCTATAGATATATATGTATGCATGTATTTTCCTGATTGAACTTTATATACTACCCTCCATTTTGACTGAAACAGTGAAATAACTAGCATGTTGCCTCTCTGAAGCCGAAAGCAATTTCCTTTTCTAATTTTAGTTATGCAAAGCCTATGGGCATCATCAGCATTTAGTAATTAGTTTTATAATTACTGCTGTTTTGCTCACTGTCATTCAATTTTTCTTACAACATGGTCTGGGATGGAAACATCCCACATCCACAGCTGTGTAAATTGCTATCCATTTATAAGGCAAAAAAAAGTAACATTCCACATACATCATTATTCAGTCAAGAATGTGCTGCTGGTACTTAGGTGATGCCTTGAGTGCATAAGCTGCCCACTAAAGTGCCAAGAAAAATGGCATTCCAAATTCCAGGAAATGCTATTTAACAAAGAAAGAGAAAACATGAGAGCTACAATAAGATTACATCAACGAGCATGATGAAGTATCAGAAATCTAAAGAATCTGACGTCAAGACAAGTCTTCAAAATGTTAAATAACCACACTCCATTTCTGTAGTAAAGATTCAATGAACACGTACCTATGTATCCACGGTTGCTCTGTTGTGTTAAAAACATGATGTTTCTTCAAAAAGGCAACCATAGCCTATGAAAGGTTTAATCATAACATATTAAGTTTTTCCTAAAAGCCACTGAAAATGTAAACAAAAATCTCATTATTTAGATAATCCAGTTTGGGCTTTGTAATGAACTGTAAAATCAAAACACTGATTTATCTTTCATAAAGACTGAAAACTTTAAAGCTAAGACAGGTTCAGTATAATGTTGCTGTGGTCAATGTGAACTTAAACAGCTTCTCCAAGAAACTCAGAGCAGTGTATGAATGTATCTTTGAATATATGAGTTTTTCCACATTTTCTTAAGACCTGTGGAAAATCGAGACAAAATGATCTTTACTTTGCCATGTCACAGACTAAACTGTCGAAGCCAGACCTGTGAATGTCCATCAACCAAAGTCACGGGGAGTTGACTTCAAAGCCAGCCACAAGTCTCAGGGCCTCTCTGCCTTAGGAAAATGCACTAACATCCTCCAGGCTAGGGTTGTTCTTTAGTTTAATAAGCAGCTCACACTGCACCTGATATTCGATGCTCTCACAAATGCTCTCCAGATTTTTTGTATCAGTAAGTCTTGTTTCTACAAATAAATTACAAACGTTTCATGAAGAGAAATGCATCTTCTCCTTCTTTTCTATCTCCAAGCTCCATGCACACATGTCAGATGGATAATATATACTTTCAATTCTAAATTAATAAATAAAATTACAATGAGGTAATAGAAAGGAGAGTAACTGCTAATAACTTTAAGACTTTCAACTAGACAGTTGCTGTGCAAGTAACACACAGGAGCAGGCCAGAGCTTGAGGTGAAACAAAATGAGGGAACCTGATGGTCAGGTAGAGAACTTTAGCTTCAATCCACCACTTGGACAAGTACAAGCATCTAAAAACAATCCTTTCCTCTTTGATTCTTTTTCAGTAGTGACAGGAGATGAATCCAGAAAGGACAGAAGTCAAACCAGAACCAACCTTGCCATCTTTCTTCCTTTGAACCCTGGGGCTGGGGCATACAGAACCTGCTGATTAAGATGAATCAAATAGATGCCAACTATCTTTCAGAATTGTATCAGGTTGTGACCAGCCTGGGCAACATTGCAAGACCCCATGTCTACAAAAAATTAAAAAATAATTAGTCGGACTTGGCAATGCACACCTATAGTCCCTGCTACTCAGGAGGCTGAGGTGGGAGGGGAGGATCGCTTGAGTCAAGGAGTTCAAGGTTGCCCTGAACTATGATTGTGCCACTGCACCAGCCTGGGTGACAGAGCAACATCCTGCCTCAAAAAAAAAAAAAAGAATCGTATCAGCAGAACTTTTAGTCTTTTGTATGAAAGATGCACTTGCGGTCAAAAGATTCATTTGGTTCTGTGTCTGAGAGTGACAAGAAATACAGATTTCAGAGTTCTTATTTCCTCCTGAACAGAATGACAGTAGATTTGGACTAAATATTTCAGTTCAAATATTTCTGTCCAAAACTGTGATTGTATTTGGGTGTATATATGTGCACCTGTATATATTACCTACTTAGAGAGTCTCTAGTACCATTTTCCCCGTTTTTACTTTCTCTTTCAAATATATGCCCTCAGAGAACATCAAAGAGGATTTGTCAAGGAAGGAATAACAGAGTTGTTGATTTCACTCTTACCACAGTGATTATAATCTACATTACGCTTAACCTGCTAGTTGCAGATTTTTAGCTGAAAAACAAAAAAGGAAAGCCATAAATCGGACAAAAGCTAAAGAGATCAACCATTATTTCAGTGAACAAAAAGACCACAAATTCTCACTCCTCATTTATACTATCACTTAATTAATGCATGCAGGTAAAAAGAAGCCAAACAAAGGATTAAAAAAAAAAAAGAGTGAAAAGGTTTCACTTTAACACATTTACACAGAAATTAATAAAGCTTAAAGGCATCTATGGCAGGAGGTGTGTGGGGTGATAGAGGAATTCATTCATCAAATACAGTTGTTTTAAACTTAAGAAATGTGGATAACACTAAATTTATTATTTCCAAAGCTATATTTTCGCCATTAATGCATAGTCCTTCATTTACACACTGAGTTGACAAAATGAATGATTTTCGGTATCTGGTTTTATCTAGTTTGTAGCATACAATTTAAATATTGTATATTTTTCAAATTTTACTTTGCCATTACAGACATAGCTACAATACCATGTCTATTCAAGTTGTCAGAAAGCATCATGAGCAAAACCTCTTATTATAGCCAAATGCTTACAGACAGTGAGTTGCAACATGAGCAATCAAAAACCAAATGTGGGAATCTAGGAACAGTGATATGAGCTTGAAGTCTACTGGAATTTACTGTTCATAGGTATAGAGTTCCAGGCCCATAAACTTGATAATTTTCTAAAAAGCCAAAACAAAAAAATTACGCAAACTTTTTTGGGGAAATGGGACAAAAGAGAGTCTACACAAAGGATGGCATTTGTGCAAAATGTGCTCTGGTCTAGCCACCACACGGCCAGGGTTTTCTCGCTCACCAACTCTCTCCAATTTCATTTCTAGTTTCATAGAACTGAACTGGCCTGACCTACGAGCTGGAAGAGAAGTCAATTCAGTGAATGGTTAAAATTTGGCTACACTAAACATTAAAAGTGCTAAGGAAAATGGCATTTAATAAAATGCTTCTAGAAGAAATACATATCTAACCATAGAGGCAACCACAGTTTCTTTATCTTTCAAATCTTAGTACAATAATTTTAATCAACAACTGAATTCCTATTTGCATGCCTAAATCCCTTAGGTCTGCTTATTACTTTCCCATTTCTTGGGTGCAGGCTGATTTAGAGAAGAACGATAGAAAGATTCCAGAGAAAATATTTATAACTTTTGATTTATTATACACACTTACCTGAAGAATATCTTGTTTATGGAAAGTCTAAAAAAAAGTAACATTATTTTTTAAAGGGAATTGCCACCGGACAAAATCTTTGTGGAAAAACTGGAGAAAAAAATGCTAGCAAACCAAAAAATAGGTTTTCATAACTTTCAAGGACCCTTTTAACAGGTATTTTAGTGTTTTACTGTCACTAAGACTTCTTTTCCACTCATGCTTTATCTAATAAACATTTGAATTGACAGCATAGTTGTATATGGTTACAAATTATTTTACATATTAAGAATGCACATTTCAAAGAAAAAGTCTTCATTAGAGAGTCTGAATAGGACTAATACAAAGGAGGCAGACCAACATAGTGTAATTGTTTTTCATTATATTTGATAGCATAGAGTTAATATGCTTAAATGCAAATAACTACAACTCTTTATCAGGATAGATTTCAAATGAATAAACACCTCAAGTATGAATACTGAGTTCCCTTAAGGTAATTTAGGAACAAGAAGGTCACCTGCAAGTCCTTCTACAACTGCTAATTCCCATTAATCCTAACAGCACTAAATATTAAAGGGTTAAAATAAGCATAAATTAGCTTTATTGTCAATCATTACATACAGAAGAATAATTAACTCAGTATGTTTATTTATCTACTTTTGCTACTTGATTAAATGAATGATTGATGACAGGTTCCTTGTTTTCTTTTTTTCCTTGTTGTCAGTATAAATGATCAGTATGTAACTAAACGGTGACATTAAAATGAAATCATTAGCAACCTAAAATGCAGGATGACCTACATGTAAGAGTTTCTGTCTCCTTTGCTACTGAGAAATCTAGTCAGATTCATTTGCAACCAAAACAAATCTATAACATACTTAAAAGCACTTCCAATCAGGTGCTTTTCCTCTATTTCCACTTAGTTTGCTATGTCTATAGCTATGCTAAAGGCCATTCATTTATTTTAAAGTCAGTAAATAAAGTTAATTTATAGCATTCTGGGTCCATTGTTTGTGAAATTTATGAAGTATGTGACTGTTTAGCATTTGTGGTCTTTACTCAAACTAAGGGAAATATCAAGTCCTTGAGGTAGATTCATTCAAAATTAAAATATCAAATACTTGATCAATCATCATTTAAGTAATTTGATTTGTCATCATTTGATAACATTTGAAAAGGTTATTAGTTCTAGTTCTCTGCAAATCAGATGACTAACATCAGCACAGAGATCCATAGCATACAATTGATTTGGATATAAGGTTTGTTATACATATGGGGTATAAGTGGCATACAATGCAATGGGCAGTTTTCTTCAGCCCCCAAATCCACCATCCAGCACTACACGCCCTAGAAACTGAAGTGAAATTTTAACGTCTCTGAGAAAACTGTACTTAAATATCTGCTTTGGACTGGCTGCTCTTCTGTGCATTGCTTAATCATTATTTAAAATGTTACTACTGTTCGACAATTTTGCTCTGCAATTCTTTGAACAAGACCATGAAATGTGTACCTTATAGGACTCATTTAAATAGGGAACAAATAGAGAAGAGGAAAAGAATAGTATTATAGAAGTAGAAGAAAGCTAAGGGAAGTGATTGTAGAACAAAATCTGAGAATTCAGATTTCACTGTTTTAACACCCATTAATCACAGAAGGGTGAGGCTTGCCATAAAAATAATTCAAAAAAGAGAGCAATGCAGAAGAAGGAAATGAATTCAGCAAAGAACTAAAGATATTGGGAGATTATAAACCTGACAGTAGTTTACACTGGGCAATGCATCTCACTATTCCATAGTAGAATGTCAACTTATGAAAAACAGATTGAGTGTATTCAGAAAGTATGATCTCATAATACGGTTTCGACATATAAACAACTATGAATGAGTGATTAAGTGTGCAAGTGTAGTTTAGGTACTTGTTAAACAAAGAAAACAAGCTCTGTTGTGGGGATGAATCCCTCCAAAGCACGCACACTCTTAATCTGAGTCCACGCTGGCCCAGCAACTTGGTTACATTCTAGAGAGAAGTTTGTGGACTGGATCTGAATGTTTTCTTCTTGTGAAGTTTACTCATAAGCTAACAAAAACAATAATACTGACATCAGCTGGATGACAATCTAAGCAACTGTCTTCTTGCTACCGTCACTCAATCTATTTTTGGGGGTTCTGGCTGAATGTGCTGAAATGTAATCATTACCTAACGGTTGATAAGACTACATGGTATTATTATTAAATACATATCAATTCTCTCTATAGGACTATCTACATGAATTGTGATAGAGAAGCATTTATAGAAAATGATTTTTGAGTTTCTCTTGCTTTTTGCATAGAGGCTAGTATGAATGGATTTGAGCTTCTTGAACCATTTGCCTATGTCAAGGGCCAAAGTGAATGCATTTCATTCAGAAAAACTGGTCAATATACAAAGCATCTAAGTTTACTTAAAGAGTCTTTGAACACCCCCACCCCCCTCTTTTCCCCTTTACTTAGATATCTTTTGCACATAAAGAACAGGAATAATTTAAAAAGAGTTCTACATACGAGAAGGAAAAATGATGCTCATCTCATGAGGTTTTATAAGAAATGAAATGTGATGATGTGTAGTATCTTTGCATGTTTTTCCACCCAATTAATATTAAAATTGCTATAAAGAGCAGCATGTGAATTCTATGATTTTTAGAAATGGTAATGTGTAATGTAAAGAATGATCACAGATCTCCATACTAGAATGTTAAAGAAGTGTATGCTCTAAACCAAAAAGTGATACCTGGCTCAAGCAAAGTCACAGGAATATAATATGAATAATTTTGTGTCTCCAATATTTTCCTGGAATATATAGCTATTAAATACAAATCAACAACCCGAATGTATTGTTTATAGATTTTTCATTCCATTACTTTAAGAAAATTAAACGTTAAAAATATGAACATAAAATATATATCTGAGGGGAGTCATCAATGGCTTTAGCAAAATAACTGATTTTACAAAATACAAATTGCTACAGAAATCCTTTATATAGAGAATTTCTCTGATATATAAAAACTGATTTTTATGAACTTATAAAATATTTTATAAACAATTTATATAAACAATTGTCCAGGATTTGTCATTTCACAAAGTGTAGTAACTCTGTACTGGCAAGCTTGCACAAGTAAACAGAATTATAATTTGCAGTGTAAATCCTCATTAAACTGAAGGAATATTTGAAGAACACTTGAGTAACAATGAAGTATGATCTAGCAGGTCACCTGAATGACTATTTTTGAAAGTATATCTGCATTGGTAGAGTGAAATAACACAATTTTAGCAACTTCCCATAATCACAGTTCGTGTTTTTCATTAGTATACATAAAATGTTACAGTTTCAGGGGACAGATAGAATGAACATAAGTGGTTTGCATTCTGACTGGAGCAAAAATACCCCTGGTTTAATACAACATGCAGTCCATTTAACTGAGCATTTTTCGCACCTATGCAGAATATGAAAAGAATGGATATTTTAAAAGAAAAATAAGAATAACAAAAGTCTCAACTCAGAATTACAGAAAGCCTTTGATCAAGGCAGTGAACATTCTACAGTTCACTTTATTATGTTCTCTTAAAATACTCCATGGTCGTCTCTGCTCCGTGATCACCCTTAAAGAATAAGTCTGTATTAAATATTATGTCATTTTTGAGTATATGATTTCATATTTTAATAATCTAAAGTAGATGTAATTCTCTCTTATGTAAATATTAGGTGTACCATTGAATAAAAATAAAAGATGAGGATTCTATCAGATTTTATCCTCTGCTGTTAGTATAAGTTTGAGTGTTCTTTCCCCAGGATCTTTAATTTATGGAAATCATCTTATTTTCTTAACTCCATCCATGGGTTCAAAGCTAGCAGAGTCTGTTGCTGTAGATTTTGGATAACCAGAGCACAGAGGACAGATCTGAAACCAGACCAGGTTTTGATACTAGAAAAACTGCATGATGTCTATGATGTTAAACTACAGAGAATTAACACATATTAGTTTGGCGCTGGTTGTGTAAATGCTTCTGGCATTTCCTTCAGCACTTAAACTCATTTTCAGAGAATGGACTGCTGTAAAAGAATGCAGGCTTATTAAGAGTTTATTTCCTCAAAATGCTGAAGGATAACAAGTTTCTGCCGTGAGGGGATCAGCAAACTGCATTTATCTCTTTAGTAGGGGGGAAAGACCCCAAAGCTTTTTGTTTTTCAGCAGGCATCACAGGTCTGAAAATGAAGAATTTCATCTTGTCACACCCTGCCTTACCTCGTTTCAGGGCTGGCTGTGTTTTCTTTCCACAGAATGAAATTTTAGCAGGAGCAGAAGCCAAATGCTTAAAATGAATGATCAACTTACAATTCGTATGAATCTATTCTTTCATGCTGCTCTGCTTAAAAATAGCATCATAAATGCACATCTGCAAAGACTGTGCAACCCCCCTTTCCTGAATTGTACAAATTATTAGAGTCGTTGACAAAAGATTTTTTTGTTTAGGGGTTGGTCTGGGCACTCTCTTTGGCAGACTGCCACTTTTCTAGCAGTAGAAATATTGCTTGCAGAAAGCCACATTGTACAGAACAGCTGTTCTGCTAAAACATTGAGCTAGCAACCCAAGAAATGACTGACTTCACATGTGAAGCAAAATTGTTCCCTCCCTTTGTGCTAATTTAAATGAAATAAAAGTACAAAACATGCTCTTTCGCGCCGTCTAGTCTTCCCTCGCAAATACAGGCTTTAGTGAGATGCATATGAGCTGGCGGGAAGGTGGGCATGTGACCCTGAGCACTGCCTCAGTGGTAGGCTTAAACTGTGGCCACTCTACTTCCCAGCTCCCAGAATAGTGGCTACTCTTCTCGTCTGATCCTTTCTATAAGGGATTTTCTACAAATCTACAAACTACATACATTAAGATTTCACAACTTAAAAATGCACTTCATTCAAACTTCTCTCTTTCCATCTCTATGAAAAGAAAAGTTATCAGAGAGAAGACACAAAGATTATGTTTGATTAAGCTCTTGTTTATAAGTATGATATGTGATTCATGCCTTTAGTTATTATATTCAGATAACAGAAATATGCATGAGTATTCCATGTTCTACATGGCATTGGGTATCCTGTTTAAAATACTCTTCTGAGAGGAAAATCCTTCGTAAGTTTGCCTGACACCTAGAGGGCCACAATTCTCATTAAATGTCATCACATTCATATCTTTAACCATATTTATGCATAATAAATTCCCCAACACCAATGGATATCTAAAATATAGACGTGGCAAATACTTCAAAGTAGAAGTTCAAAAAATAATTTTCTTGGAAAATAATACAATATTTTATTTTGAAAGTACTGTATACATATGCATTATGATCACCTATTTAAAACTGTAACAAGAACTACCATCTTTCTCTCATTTTGCATTAATCATCCCGGATCCCACAGTACTTTGCTTAACCTCTTTCAACATGAATAATACCCTACTTTATTATTTGGTGAGAACAATACCCTACTTTATTATTTGGTGAGAATAATAATAATTATTAATAATAATATAATCACTCCCTCCCAGATTATAAACTCCTAGAGAAGATGGTTCACTTTTTTCCCCCACTTTGCATCCCCCAGAGAGCCTAGTACAGAGTCTTGCAATATAATAAATATTCAAATATTTACAGGATGAATAGGTGAGTAAAATTAAAGGAGAAAATAACCCATTTCTGATCCCTGATAACAACAAAAAATTGATATCTTAAAACCTACTATAACATTATATCTATTAAGCCAAAATTCTGAGAAGGGAAATGTCAGCTTTTTTCACTGTTTCAACAAATTGGCCTTTCATTTCAGATGTAGTATATTTTAAGAATTTTTTTTGTTTTCCTAGCAACTCAATGAAATATCTACATTAACAATTTACAAAATCAAATTCTATATGTCTCATTATTTTAAGCATTAAAGTAACATTAAGCTGCCATAACACACCCAAATCACCCATCATCTAAGAAATGCTTCAAATATCCTCCACTCTGTCAAATGATACAAGACTTTTTTACATGCTAGAATGCCCCCAAAAAACTGTGCATGTTGAGCCACCTCTTCCTTCTGATTAATATCATTTTAAAAACATAATCTTAAAAACAAAAACCCTAATTAGAATGTGTACTAAAAATCACAAATGGGAATCCTAATATGCCTTTGAAAGTTCCTATGTTAAAATAAGCCTCCCAACACAATCTCAGCTCACTGCAGTAGAAGGTATAGACAAGCTGGGTTCACAGGTCCAACTATGCCATTTTTTTCAGTCAAGAAAACTTAAGCCAAATATGTGTTTACAGTCACAAACATTTGAACTCAGGAGTGTTCAATTCCACTGATCAGAAAATCTTGCTACCAATAAGCCATTCTGAAGATACATTAAAATGACTGGGATGATTAATTTTCACTGCATTCCTACATGTTGCTGGATTCTCCAGCCTGGGATATATGAACTGTACCTTTATTACAGGTTGTTAGAACTCCTTGTGTTATGAACTGAATGTTTGTGTCCCCTCCTAAAATCCTTATGTTGAAAGTTGAAATCCCCATTGTGATGGTATTTGGAGGTGGAACCATTGGGAGGTAATTGTCATAGAGGGCAGAACCCTCATGAAGGAGATTAGAGACACAGGAGCCATCATCTTTCTCTCTCTTTCCATCTTGTACGGATATAACATGAAAATGGCTATGTGAACCAGGAGGACAGCCTTCACAAAGAACCTTACCATGCTGGTACCTTGATCTTGGATTTGCAGCCTCTAGACTGTGAGAATTTTTTTTTAAATGTTGTTTATGCAAACCTATCTATACTATTCTGTTATGGCAGTCCAAACTGAGACACCCTGCAAGAGTCCCCTTTTCTAATCTCAGTAAAAGTATTATTTTAGTTTTCCAATTGGAGTTGTTCATATAGCAACAAATTCAGTCACTGACTCACAACAAGGAGGTTGAGTCTGATTGCCTACCAGATGTGAATCACAACATAGCAGAGGCTGAACAACTTGTTACAGATTTTTCTGCAACTTCAGGAGCTCAGTATCCATAGAAGATATAATGAAAAGCACTTTAGGTCAGGTGTCAGCTAAGCAAATATCACTGCACCACTTTACAAACGTCCCTGAGAACATCCAAAATGAGGCTTACCTGCATCAACATTCCTGCTTCCTTTCGTATGTCTCTAGGACATACTGAATTTTACATATTTTTAAATGCTATCTTCATGCGTCTTTTCAAAATGGAAAATAATAGCAATTTTGCTTTTATGCTAAAATTCTTGTAAAAACCTGGATAGTATTCATCTATTTTTATAGAAGAAAGCCAATATTTTAAAGTATTTATATAAAACCCAAACTGTGTACACAGTCTGTTTTCATCATCAGTGCTGATATTCAACAGTCTTATTTCCCAAACTGTAAAATTATACGTAAGTAATATGCTTTAATTACAAAACATTACTGAAATTTAAGTATCTGTAGTGCTTTAGGAAGTTATTACTATGAACTCACTGAATTGTAGTGTCTTCTAAGCACTTATTACAGTAGCCTTCAACCTTGGAGCACTCAGCCAATACCTGGTGACTGACTGCTCCCAACGGGCAACAGCAGAAGACCACAGGAGCTATTTCCTAGTGACTGTATTTGGTTTCTTGAGTATAAGTTGTGAAAATTATATTATGCTATATAATTTGGTCATATTTATTCATTTTATATAGACATTTGTTTTGGAGATATGTTAAATTTTACCCACAAAAGACTAGGTTAGATTTACCAATTTTATTCATTGTATTGCTGATAATACCAATAGATATACAAATCTCAAACATCTTATTTCTAATGATTTTTAATGATGGTTAGAGTCACAACATACTTTAAACCATCAATTGAATCAGGAAGACAACTAATAAATTATGTGGAAAAATAAATCAAAACTATTAATTAACCTAACTGATCAGTTGTTTGATTAGCTAGGTCAAAATAACCAAACAATAGTCCTGTGTAGACAATGTTTTCATCATGTTTCTCTTCATTAAGATCATGCATTTAAAAAGACTATGTGAAGAGCCTTAGTTTGGATCATTTGCTATATTAAAGTGAGAAAGCTGCCAAAAGTAATAAGCCAAATGATACTACTGATTTAATATGACTTTTCACTTAATTTTTTCAGTGATATACGCAATGCATATACATCTACAGCTAGCTATTGAAACATGCCAACACCACATTCCTGGCTGGTACATAATTTAGTCATGACAGCAATCATAACAAATAGACTTATGTATATACATTAGCACCAAAGATGACTTTTTAAAAAACATATTACCAGCCATTCATTGTTACTGCGATGTTTTAAACAAATACAAGAATCAACCTTTTATAACTCAAAGTATGCTTTCTACCATAATGGATTCTAAAATAGGTACCTAAGTCCACCTCCAGTTCTAATGGTCTCGACAGGAGTTGGTCATCTATGGAATGCATGCGGGTCTAATCTAGCCTGCCACCTGTTTCTGTACCATCCACAAGCTAAGAATGTATTATCCTTGTTATTTTAATTTTTTTAAATAGTTGAAAAAACTCATAAGAATAATATTTCATGACACGTCATAATTTGATTTTAATGTCCACAAATAAAGTTTTATTAAAACAGCCAAATGCATTCTGTTACAACTTGTCTAGATAGCTACTTTCGCACTATAAAAGTAGGGCTGAGCAGTTGCAGCAGAGACCTTATGGCCCACAACGGCTAAATTATTTACTGTCTGATCCTTTACAGAAAACATTGGCTGACTCCTGTCATAGAACTCTGTAACTAGTTTTTTATCTTGGCTTTCTAACCTTCCTCTTTAGGCACTCTTTGATCAAGATTGGAAGAATAGAAAATGTAATACTAGTCATAACCTTGGCAAGAAAAAGAAGGAGATTAACCAGAGCAGGCATCTGTGCTCATGTATGACTCTTAAATGGAAATAATTTACAAACTTTAAAGAAAACTTATGTATGACTCTCTATGGCAATAGTTCAGTTATAAAGTTTTAAGCAAACTATGTAAACAGACTAACCAATTTCCTCCCTTCCATTTCCATTGATTGATATTGTAACTGTCAGTTAATCACATTTCCTAATACGATCAGCCATGAAGCACTTTAGAATGTTGAGCGTTTGGGGACTCAATATTGACCAGTTAGAAAGGTAGGAAAGTGGGAAAGAACAAGTTTCCATTTGGACAGAGGCTTGTTTTTCTAATGTTTCTATCATCAGAGTGAACTCTAGTGATTTTTTTAAATAAAACTTTTATTTTGAAACACTTTTAGATTTATAGAGAATTTCCTGTAGTGATGCAAAGACACTACAGAAAGGTCCCATCTATGTTTCAGCCAGTTTCCTAATGCCTTCTTAAAATTATTATTTTCATAGAATCGTAACTCCCATGCTTTTGAATGGCCTGTGTTTTCTGAAGTTGGGCATTAGAGCAAATGTTATCATTTGCTCTAAAATGGGTCAGTGTTTAACATGAGCTAGATTTGTGGATAAATGTTCACATATAATGTAAATGGGGAAAAGGGATTCCAATCATAAGTGGCTGAACATAGAGAGAAAAGTCTCTTTATTATGGAAGAATATGTTCTAAACTAGGATTACAGAGACCCAAATTCTAGTTCCAACTCTGTAACTGACTTTGTTAAAGGACCAGGTGATCTGGTCTTTTAACAACAACAACAAAAAAAAACATCTATTGGCCTTCCTTTAGAATGCTGAGGTTCTGACATTTACTAACACACTATGGACCCAGAAAGAAAGTGAAAAGCTGCAGTTAATCAATATTCAAAGACACATTAGTTTTCACAGGTGGAGGTCACCACATGTTTACTAAGGCAGAGCTAAGACTTATGCACAGTATCTAGAAAGCTGTTTCTGAAAATTAAAGCCATAGTACAATTTCAATCATATAAAGCAGTCAGAGGTGACTCCTTCTTTGCTATGCTTATGAAATATTATCATCTGCAGAGCACTGAAACTATATATTGTGCTTTGCAAGAGGTGATAGGGCTAACAAAAACACGTTGAAGAATGCCAGTCCTGAAGAACAGAGCACATAAAGTTGAAAGTCCAAAATAAGTGAGTACAGTGCAGTATAATGCAAAACCACAAGACATCGGGACTAAAATATTACATTATCAAGAACTGGTAGACTTTTTAAAATAAGTTGGATGTGATATAGAATACTAAGTGTGTTCCCTAAAGTTTTCTCAAGAGAGTAAATGCAAAGAAAAAGTGCATGAAGCGCTAGGTTCTTATTTTATCTTTATCATATATTTTGCATTTAACTTCTTTAAAACTTCATTATGTGCTATTTTATTTTCCTGTCTTATTTATAATGATTACACATGCTCAAATATTGATAATAAAAACAAAAAAATTTTAAGATAAGAAACAATGCCATATATTTTTGAACACATAGAAGGGAGATATGGTGCCTCCACGTACAGGGGAATTAAGTAAAAGAAGAGGAAAATAGAAATATCAGCAAAATATGAAGGGTTAGGGTATGTGGCTTTTGAAATTATTAATAAACCACTTCAAGAAACCTGATAGTCCAAGGAAGACTATTAGTCTCAAATATTTAAGACAATAATCACTAAATCCTTTCTGAGGAATCGGGACTTTGGATTAGACAGTAAGTAATCATCCAGACCAGAATCACTGACAAAAAGAAAACTGAGGTCTAGAGAGGGCTTTATGGCACCAATCACAGGGTATGTTTAATTTTCTTGAAAGCTGCCCTACCATTATTTATTGCACATTCGTTTCTCTATGAATTGCAAATATCTCCAAGGCAAAGGACTTAGAGGACTGACTTACTAAGAGAAGATACTCAGATATCTGTTGAAGGGACTTGAGTTCACACACCCAGAATACTCATGGTTTTCTTGAGACTACAGTTTTGTTTTGCTTTTGACATGGAGTCTCACTCTTGTTGTCCAGGCTGGAACGAAGAGGTGCAATCTCGGCTCACTGCAACCCCTGCCTCCCACGTTCAAGTGATTTCTCCTGCCTCAGCTTCTGGAGTAGCTGGGACTACAGGCGCCTGCCACCACACCAGCCTAATTTTTGTATTTTTTAGTAGAGATGGGGTTTCACCATGTTGGCCAGGCTGGTCTCGAACTCTTGATCTCAGGTGATCCACCTGCTTCAGCCTCCCAAAGTGCTGGAACTGAGACTACAGTTTAACCTGCACCTCCTCTGCATGTACATCCACATGGAGAACTACGTTGACGGGGGAAGCCAACCACAGGGCAGGGACTAGCAGCTCATCCCGTGGGCCACACCTGCTTCTAGCGCCTACTCCACATCCTGCATAATTTCCCTTTGTTTTCACATTATTCCCATCATTCTCCCTCCATTTTTCTTCTGCTCTTCCTTTTTACTCTTCTTTTGCATCTTCCTAGTTTATGACTTAAACTCACCCATAGTTCTTATCAGTACTATATAACTCTGCTAATAGTAATCCCAAGATATAATTCTATTCTACACAATTCGACTTAAAACACGGTTAAATACTTACTTTCACAGGTATTGTACAAGGTTCTGGAGATATAAAAAGGAATAAGATGACCCAGGCTATTCCCTCAATAAGCTCATAGTCTCAATACAGAGACAGGCATGTAAAGAAACAAATTACAATGTAAGTTGATAACAAACCAACAGAAAAATGTAACAACACCCCAAAGAAAGAAATTACTAATGCTCTGGGGAAGCAAAGATTTGCACAAGAGAGTGACATCTGAGCTGGGATGTGAAAGCTGAATAGGAGTTCAAGAAAATCCAACAGAAGGTGTTGGGTCTCAGAATGTGATACTGTGAAGTACGGCACTTTGACAAGCTGAATACTTTGAACTGAAGGAGACTGGAAGGGTGTAAAAAGATATTCTCTCTGACCTTCTTTTTCCCTCCTTTCTCCTTCCCCTATTTCTTCCCCAAGGTGCATCATGCACAATAGAACTTCTCTCCCTCAAAGCAAGCCATCAAATCTAGGAAGACTATCTGACCCTCTCCTCTGCCCCCGAAGACCCTTACATGACAGGTGTCGTGCCTGTACCCAGAGGAAGGAATGCTACACAGAGAGGCCAAGAAAAATCCGAACAAACGGGACCTGTTGGAATTCCCCTCAAGTTATCATCTTTAGGTCATGCCTTTTTTGTCCAGTCATATTTCTACACAGCTGTCCATTCTTCATCGAACCTAAGCATAAGAATATGTACTTCTCCCTGGGTCTCTGGGTCTTCATTTCTGAAAGCTCCCATATCATGTAAAATTTTGATTAAATAAATTTTTTCTTGATAACCTGTCTTTTGTTATGGAAGTTTCAGCCATAACCCTTGCGATGGGTGAGGAAAAGTTATTACGCTTTTGCCCCTACAAAGGAAAAGAGCAATTCAGTCAGATGACGACATACTCAAAGACACAAATTGAAGGGTTTTACCACTCAGTGTTGCTAGAGAAAAATGAGATAATAGTGGCGATAGAGATTGATTAATCTTGATGTAGAATGCAGAAGAGCACATTTGCACTCTTTTGCCCACATTTCCAAAGTCTCCACAAAAGATTCCTCATTTCTACTTCTCATTTTTAAAAACTTTTTAAAATCTTATTTATTTATTTATTTATTTATTTATTTATTTTTTGAGATGGAGTCTCGCTCTGTTGCCCAGGCTGGAGTGCAGTGGCACAATCTCAGCTCAATGCAAGCTCTGCCTCTGGATTCACGCCATTCTCCTGCCTCAGCATACTGAGTAGCTGGGACTACAGGCGCCCACCACCACGCCTGGCTAATCTTTTGTATTCTTCGGATTTTTGGTTGTTTGTTTGTTCGTTTAGTAGAGACAGGGTTTCACCGTGTTAGCCAGGATGGTCTCAATCTCCTGACCTTGTGATCCGCCTACCTCGGCCTCCCAAAGTGCCGGGATTACAGGTGTGAGCCACCACGCCTGGCCTCTACTTCTCCTTTTAAAAAATGTTTAGAGACAAGCTCTCCCTCTGGGCAGCGGTGCAATCACAGCTCACTGTAACCTCAAACTCCTGGGCTCGAGGAGTCCTCTCACCTCAGCCTCCCAACGTGCTGGGATTATAGGCATGAACCACCATGCCTAGCCCACTTCTCATTTTGGGCAAACAAAAACTACAGATTAAAACAATACACAAGTACTACCCTAGATAAGGTAAATTACATTACAGATTCGTGTGTTTCATGTTTTATCTGTGAAACTGGCCATGTTTCTTTGCAGTATCTCCCAATAGAGCTGCAATGTGCTTCCCTGCCCCTTGACTTTGGTCTGTGCCATGCAATCTGCTCTGACCCAACGACTGAACAGAAATGACCCAATGACAGTTCTGAGTCACACCATTTAGAGACATTGCATGTTTTTGTTTACCCTTCTTACAGCTTTGCCTCCATCACCACAAAAGAGCTACTTCCAAATAGCTGCTGCCTTCTAACATGGGACAGAGCTAGGCTGAACCCCCAGCAAGGAGCCAAGCCCAGCTAGAGCTGTGGCCCAAAGCAGAGGCACCCGCTGAGCCCAGTCTAGACTTGCCAACTCCCAGCCTAACCGCAGCTCCATGAGTAAAAGCTTGTTGTTGTGTGCCACTTAGATGTTGTGATTGCTTGTTCTCTGGCAATAGCTGAGTAGGACACCTGAATATTCACATATTCTCAGCCATCATTCTCAAAAATATGCTTTCTTCAAGTCGCTGTCTGGAGCTGAGGGTAATCCTGAATGCTCCGTTGTAGCAGATGCTCTGAAAACAATAGTGACAAGCCCAACTCTTGAACAGTGGCATGCAGCAAGATACCAGCAATGCTATATATAATATTTTTCATGCTGAGTTAGATAATAATTCAATGATAAAGAGTTCACCTTTGTAGTCATCAAAGCTTTTCATGAAAAAGTGTAAAACTGCAAAGAATTAGAGTCTCAGAGACATACTCTCTTATCATGTAGCCTGCAATGGTCAAAAGGCCTTCCTGCCCAGTGTCAAAGATAATAGTCCTGGGGAAATGTGGTGATATAAACATTGCTTGTCTTATCATGATGTAAAATAAAATAACGTAAAAGGTTACTTCTTAAATGAGCTCCTTTCAGCTGTCATAACTTCATTAGAAATATACAAAAGTATAACAGCATATAATTAAAAAGACTTCCTGGAAGCATACCTAAGTAAAGTCAACTACATCACACTTCCACGTCCTAGTAAAACCTGGCACTCACTCCCAAAATAAACAACAATGAACATTGGCAGCTCAGCTTCTGAATGGTTCTGTTTCCATTGGGTACCACCACCTACTATGGATTGGGACAAACGTAAGTAGAGATCAGAGCAGGGAGTCTGTTCCTCAGTCTGCTGAGGATGATGGAGGTAGGAAGAGGATTCAAGCAAGAACTGAGTTACCATCTTTGCCCTACTCATCTAGCCCTGTGGGAGGCTCCTGCTAGGATCTCAGGTGTACAGTCTGGGTTCTTCCTCTTACCCATGTAAAAAGACAAAAGAATGTCATAGGCTGGGTGTACATGGCCATGTACTGATTCTACGAACTTTCATCTCACATGGTTTTTTAGTAATGAGGAATATGACCCTTGCCCCAAAGCATGAATGTCACTTGGTAGAAGTAAATGTATGTCAGTACACAGGAAAATGCCAGAACAGGAACAGGAAAACCCCTGAACTGCTTAGACCAAGATGACCTATCACTCAGTCTTAGAATCTCTACCTTTCTATTGAAACAGAATCCATTTTATAAAATGCTATCTAATTTTGGGGGACAACATTGTAGCAGTAGTTTAGTGTCACTGTGAGTATGACCTATACTCAGTTACACTACACTATGATTTAAAATAAATCCATTTAACATCATTGCTTTAGTAAGAGTCTAGTCTTTGGCTAGGGAGAGCTAATATGCTGCTTAAATACAGGCCTGCAAGTCTCTCCTCTCAGAAACATCTACTTAATTCACAATAGAGGCCCAAAATAGTGAAGGGAAATTCTATGAAAACAGTGAAGTTCTTCCCTAATGTGTTCAGTCAATTTTAATCACCAGTTATCTTGCATATTTTTCAACTGTTCCTTTCCAAAGACTAAGAATTTCTTATACTTTACATATTTTAGCATTGTTGCCTGTCACACACATAGGCAAATTGTTGTTTAAAAGCTGCCACATTTAAATTGAAATAAAACTTATGACTGCAACGGTAAATATTCCTAGATTAATAGAGTTGCAGCAGACGACAGACTCTTAAAATTGACTGAAGTCTGTGATATTAGAAAGACAGAAAATTTATCTAGTTTTAGCAAATGTCAAATCAGTGGCTATTGCTTTAAAGATTAATAAAAGATATAATGGTTTCTAGATAGCCTCTAAATAGAGATTACTATGAATGGAGAAGTGATTTACCAACAGTCACCACAATGAGATTTCTTTAAAGGTTACAATCATCAGTTATTTAGCTGAAACACTGCTGAGAATGCCTGGTCATTTCTTGAATAATGCATAATGTTCATTGTAGATTTGATCTGTATTATAACAATACAGATATTTCTAAAATAATGGAAAATACTATCAGTTACCTTCCAATTGCTTAACATATCATTTCCATGAAGTAATTGACTTGGGACATATTACATACTGTCACCTGAGTGTTCTTTCTGCAAGCATAACTTGTAATAATCTGTATACAATGGGAATCACAAAACAAACTCATCAACCTTTATAGACTGTTAAGAAAAGATGTGATGAATACTGCACAGGGCACAGTAAAGGACCTTTCTGAAGCCATAAATTAAAGTGATTAAATTTCTATACAGTTGTGTGGGACAAATTTAAATTTAAGCTTTGAAATTTAATTATTAACATGATCAACTCATCACATTAAAAAAATGCTGCCACCACAATGTAAGTACTTTTCATACAAATTTCCAAATGCCTTTAGGTTTATTCAAGAGATTGCTTGGAGAAGCATGAAGTATAATGTCTATCGTTTTATTGTTGGATTATGAACTGCACTTCACATGATGCTGCAGGCTATTTATATAAGCTTGTTTATCCATATGAACGTCTTCAAGGGCACAACATAGAAGACCTTAATAAATTAAAATGAATTTCTTTTGATGTTATTGTTTCATGAATGTTTGATCAGAATGAATAGCAGTTTTGCATTAAAGAATTAGAGTAAAGCAATAAAATGTCCATATATTTTACAGTAGAACCAATTTATAGAAAGTGCTCCTTATATTTCTAGCTACTTTTGAGAGCCAGGGTAGACAGTAGGGAGTCACTATGTTTACATCTTCATTTCTAACCTATCACCAGTTTACTAATAGTGAAAGTGTACATGTACCAACTTAGATGCTCTGTCATCATCTGGGATGGAATTTTAAATATAATAAAATCCGTTATCTCCTTCCAGGTTTCTAACCACACATCTCCACCATCCTGTTTTCTCTCAGTGACACTACCATGCCATTCCAGAAACTGCAACAATGTGGGGGCAACAACCACGTTTTATCTTCTTTTTATACATCTTAATCATAATAAGAAGTTAAAGAGTTGAATTGAAGGCCACAAAATAAAAATGAAGTATTATAACAGTCTGAAGCTGAGAAAATTCTCACCTAAAACGTTTGATGATGGTGATATAAAACAAATATTATCTGTAGGGATGACAAGAAGTGATAGAACACTAGATAGAAAGGCAAGAAAAGTGGATTCTTGCCTTAGATATGCTAACACTGAACTGCAAAGTCATTTCCACTTTATACTTGCCTCATCTAACTATCCCTCATAAAAGGAGGGAATAATTACATGTCATCTATACATTTGCATGCCTAAAAGGCCATGATTCTGGAAGTAAGCTAGACTATTACATCATAGACAAATGGACAAACAACAGAACCATCACATTTTTCTACTTTGGTAGCCATTACTGCCAAGAAAGCCTATTGACTACAAACACCTTTAACAATGAAAATAAATAAAAATTTGCTGAGTTATGTTAAATAAATACAGGTCCATTCCATTATCTCATTTGAATAATATACTTTTGAACTTATATAATTGAATAATTATTACATATTTTTCACATGGTATGGTTCCTAACCTGTTACCCTCATCCTTTCATCTTGTATGATTTGGAATAAAGATAGCCTGTGCCTCAAACTAGAGTGAAAAAAAATGTGTCTAATGTATATTTACTAAAATTATATTTATATATTTAGCTTGGAAAAATTTGGTACTAGTATCTATAATATGGTTTAGCTCTAAGTCCCCACCCAAATCTTGTCTCTAATTGTATTAATAATCCCACGTGTCAGGAGAGGGACCTTCTGGGAGGTGATTGGATCATAGGGGCCGTTTCCCTATGCTATCTCGTGATAGTGAGTTCTCACGAGATCTGATGATTTAAAAGTGGCACTTCCCCCTTTGCTGTCTCTTTCTCTCTCTCACTTGCTGCCATGGTTCCCTTGCTTCCCCCTTGCCTCCGCCATAATTGTAAGTTTCCTGAGGCCTCCCCAACTATGTGGAACTGTGAGTCAATTGTACCTTTTTGTTTATATATTATCCAGTCTCGGATAGTTTTTTATAGCAATGTGAAAACAGACTAATACAATCTAGAACATGCATTAGTGTGTTACTGAATTGGTATCTACAAGCTCAAGGGCAGAAGGGATGTAAAAGGACAGATCGAATGTGCCTTGCTTTATTTTTCCTGGGCTACCTTTGACTGACATCCTGTCCTTGAGAGGTACCTCTGTTGTGTGTTCTCCTCAATCTTTAAGTGTCATTCTTACACTCTAGAAAGTGGTCTGCAAACCATAGCCTATGGGACTAATTTTGTGGCTGCTGCCTATTTTGTAAATATAGTTTTATTGGAACATAGCCACATTGTTTTTTTTTATGTAGTGTCTATGGCTAATTTTGTGCTACAACAGCAGAATTGAGTAGCCCATTGAGCTTAAAATATTTACTACATGGTCCTTTACAGAAAATGTTTGCCAACTGTTGCTCTAGAAGAAAATAACCTGTTACAATTAAAATTATCATTTTCCACCTCTAATATGCATAACACAATCCCCAAGTAACAACTTTACACTCTCACGGACACATATGTGATCACAGCTCTTACCACAAAATTATAAATAACAACTGCTTTTGACCTTTCATTTCAATCTGAATCCTACAAAAGATTATAGCTCCCCACTAGTACCCTTTCCTGTTATAGCCAAGAGTACAGGGACTTTTCCAAAGGTAGTTGGCAAGATGTAACAAAAGAAGCTAATTCTTCCCCAGAGGAAGTTGCCTGCAACTCCTCCAAATGCCCAGTTTTATTTAATTCTATCAAGTGTCTAGAAACAGAATGCGAACATAAGAATCTAGCAGATTCTTTAGGCCATACACCTTGAATAGAATATCCTTAAAGACAGAAAACCAATGGCCAACACCACATATACATCAATAAATGTATGCATGCATATTTAAATGCCATAAATTATTAGGAATTTCAGGAACACACAAGAAAATACTGTCTTACACATCAGAGTGAAAATGACCTAATATTTAAAGATACTAAGTTGTAAGAGTAACTGCATCAAGGATTAGAATAAAAAATATGTTTATAACTTTTAGGTAATATGTATATAGGGAAACTTGAAACACTAATACATAGATTGATTTTTGTTGGTCAATAAAATCTTTAACGTAAAATGTCTGCTAAGGATGGAAGAGCTCTGCTCCCTGCCTTTCTTTCGTTACTTAAGGCAGAAAATGTCAGCTCTATGCTTTAACAAATATGTCCGTACTCCACTCATGAAGAAGAATTTGTATGTAATTGTAAAACATAAATTAAACCCAAGAAGCATTTTAACGTGTCATTTCATTTTCGTTTCTCTGAAATCTTATATAAAGTGATAGAATTTTAGGCTGATAGACTTTTGAAAATAAAATAGAAAAATAAGAGGTTTATTTCACCTTCACATGGTGTCTTTCTCATGCAGAGTTCAGATTTCCACATTTGTATCCCTTTAAAGGATTTGATATGCAGGAAAAGAAGAAAGGATGATGGTAAACATTTCATCTTACAGACCCCTACAGACCATCATATTCAGACTGAACAGTGGCCTAAAACTTACCTTTTACTGATGTGTTAGGTGGAGGGCCTTCCATTCGCAAGTTCCACGGAGGGTCCCCCTGGTTAGCAAAGTCCCTCATTTTCAGATAGCTAATTGTAAGTCGAATGATGGATGCCTTGTCAAGCTGGCTGGTAATGGCTGCAGGAAGAGGCAACAACTTGGCCAATTCATAGAACTCAAAGTTTTCTTTTCCCCGGCGGGAGCGAGCAGCATCTCGGGATTTCTCCTTTCTCAATGCTTGTAAACTGAAATCAAAGGAGTGAGAACGTGTGGTTTAGAATATGTGACTTTGTCATCACTCAAATACTGCCTTCTTTGTATTTCCTTTTTTCCCACCAAAATTCTACCAAAAACTATTTCAAAATTAGAGAGTGACAGTAAAATGAGTTCCAGAAAATGTCCACGAAAGCCATAAACTCTAACTCCGGTCTTACATTTTGCAAACTCAAGTCCAATGAGTAAAAATTGTGTTTTACCTGTTAAGGTTTTTTTCCTCCAATTGTCCATGCATTGAGATGTATTTATTGTTCCTAAGACCTAACAGAAGGTTTACAGGTGTGGCTTGATATTATCAACTATAAGCAATTTATAAATTGGGCTTACATTCGTGTATCTATTTCAAACTAATACTTTTGTTCACTTAACTTTCATCAGTATGGGATCTTAAACAAAAGGAACTATTTTGAAAAATTCATTTCAATTATAATCCTGGGGAGCAGAAGATAAACACAAGTACAATTCACCTTGTCAGAATCAACAAATATGCTTCCAGCCCTCAATAAAGATCACAGCACATTCAGTTAGATGAAGAAAACATCATATTTAAAATGAAGATTTCAATGTAATTTCATAAATGTGCTGATAACTGCTTGATAAGAGAATACTTCTTTATTAATGGACATACATTAGTAGATAGATTTTCTAAGATACTAGAGAATAAAATATATTGCCCAAAGAAGTCAAACTTTAGGATAATATAAATTTAATGTTGAAAGATAAAGCTCTGTATGGGTTATTAAAATTCATAAACATTATAGACATATTACTTCCCAGAAGAGGCAACAGGTGGGATCCAGCATTTTCCTTCAACTATTCATGTGCATTTCTGTTTGAAGTTTGCTCACATTGCTGAGGGCAGAATCTGGCACAACTGAAGTTGTGTGTGAGCATCTGACAGGAGAATTCCACCTGCTCTGAATTGCTCTGCTTTGTGTCTGATGAGAAATACATTAAAAAATCAGACCCCAATGATAAGTAGCTAGATAATATTTTCAGTATCAAGGTACCATTAAAATTATTTTTATGTATGCATTTTATTGAATTCTGAAAGCACTGTAAATATTTGAGTCTAGCATTCTTTTTTTTTTTCCATTATGAAATAATAAGAAAGAGAGAAACAAGGAAGGAAGGAAGACCATAGAAAGAGATCAAAATTGACTCAGCAGTGAGGCTCCATTCTCTTTTAATATACTATGGAGAATAATATTCCCTATTACATTATAGGATTCCTGACATTGTTTCCTGGTGGAAACACTGTATTTTACTGCTGAAATCACACCTGAAATATCTTACTGAATATCTATGTAATCTAAGTAATAACATAATGCTCTGGTCAGATACTTGCTAGGCTAATACCCAACCAGTTTTATGTTTGCTCTGTTAATAAAATAGTCTACATTAGCTAACAAATGTCTTTCTCAGAATTAGACAAGTTAATGTTATCATCTTCAGAGTAACAGCAGTCTCAGGTGACAAAATCTGTGTCCCCTGATACATCTCAAGCGAAAAAGTCAGGCAGAAACATTACTAATTTACAAGGAAAAGACCTGTTTTATCACTTATTTCCCAATAACTGGGCCAACCTCCATTCAATTCTACAAGTGCTCAATTTTAGCTGGTTGAAAGCTACATACGTGAGAGATGTCTTAGAATCTGATGAAGTGTAAGTACAACTAGGATCCAGGTTAACACCTTAGGATACAAGAATAGTTCACATTCCTCCCTTTACAGAATAAAAGTAATTTATCTACCAACATTTAAGTTAGCTGTGCCAAAAGAAACTATGTCTCTGGACATATTTTCCCTAACACTTGTACATAGGGGAAGGAGCAGTGGTTCAAGTTCAGTGCTTTATTCTTTTTGTGTTCTTGCAATTAAATACTACTCCAGAAGGTGGGCTAAACTTACAACTTTTCTTTTGGTTCAGTAAGTGACTATGATGGGGCTCTAGAGCAGGGGTTACGAACTCAAGGGCTTTCAGGGTTCAGGCAGGGAATGTCAGTGAGTGAAGAGGACTGGTGGGGACTGGGAGGAACTGAAGGACAACTCTGGCCAAGGGGTAGCACAGTTTGAGCCAATGCCGCTTTGGGGAAAGTCACACCTGGTGTCAGCACTTCTAGAGGACAACATCTGAACTTTTATATGACATTTCCCAATTTTGGTATTTTAACAAATTAAAGCTTTAAAAAGTCATGCAAGCCAAATAAAACATGTCATGGTCAGACATGGATCAGGGACTAATTTTACAATTGGGTAATAGTTAGGACAGACAATTACAAAAGTAGCTTCACATGATGTTATATGTAATTTTCCTTTATTCATGTCACTCAGAATGATCACAAATGTATTTATTTGTTACGTACGTAATATACCATAATATTTACATCTGGAATTTATTCAACTGAAGGAAAGTAGAGGATTAAGCAATTACTCTGAAATTGAAATTAATTTACAGGCTTATCAATAATCTAAGGAAAAAATTCATCTTCATATGGGAGACAAAGCCCAAGATCACAGGTATCAACTCAGTAGGCTATAAAGGATATATATTAGGGAGATGGCTTTTCTCTATCCATTCAGGGAAGGGGAGCAAGCAGACACTAATGCCTTTGGATGCCTTGCCTAACATGTTTTCTGATGTTTTACTACTTTTCTAAAACAGCACTGGTCAGAATTTACTTTATCTCTTCCTCTCCTACCTCCTTGTTTTCTCTTTTCCACCTTGTCTTTTTCTTTTTTTTCTTTTTTTTTTTTTTTAACTCTAAGGCACACAGTGTCCCCCTATTAAAGTAATCTTCTTGGCAGTAATCTTAATAACAAAGGATTTCCACGATTCCCACATCGCATCATTATGCAGGGACCATAGTTTAGAAGACTTTCAGAATGATATCACTGTGTCTGTAATAAGTAGTAATTGGTTCTGTGGGCAACAGCAATAAAGTACAGCCAAAGGATTATAAAGGTTGTTGAGATGCTGGTGTAACAGATGAAGACAAAGACCTTAAGACAATGACACTCTAGCTTGTGCATTAATCTTTCACTTGTTTTTGTAAAGTAGGGCCTAGTTATAAGCAATCCCCAAACTGGATTAAGAACTATATTAAAACCCAAAATAAACTTTGTATGTGCACGTTTTGTTCTAAACGAAAGTATTGTGGTTGTTATGTCTAGAGTACTAAAGATAGATTAGTTGTACATGAGTAAAATGTTATAGTGCCGATCTCTGCCATCTAAAATCTGATTAAACTTCAGACCTAAATAGTTACTCCCTGGGCCTAAACTTCCCGTTGCTCTAATGTTCTTGCACTTAGATTATGAATAGCAGAAAACAGATTCTTCATGAATCCTCAGCAAATGAAAATTTCAACTCCTTTTGATGACTACATTATCCTCACAAAACATTATTGCCACCAACAAAAACAATGTCAATAATTTCAAAACACACATATATGTATGTGTGTATGTGGATATTGTATGCATTATTGTGTGTGCATATAAATAGGTAGATAGATAGGAGAAATAGTAAATGATTTTCAGATTCTCAAAAGGCTAATCATCTAATGTCTATTATTCTAGGTTTTTTTTGAGATGGAGTCCCACTCTATCACCCAGGTTGGAGTGCAGTGGTGCAATCTTGGCTCACTGCAACCTCCACCTCCCAGGTTCAAGTGATTCTCCTGCCTCAGCCTCCCAAGTAGCTGGGACTACAGGCATGCACCACCGTGTTCACCTAATTTTTCATGTTGGCCAGGCTGGTCTCGAACTCCTGACCTCAAGTGATCCATCCGTCCACCTTGGCCTCCCAAATTGCTAGGATTACAGATGTGAGCCAACATGCCCAGCCTAATGTCTATAATTTCTTCTTATAAGAGAACGGATTGTGAAGCTAGCCAGCCTGGGTATAAATCCTGGTTTTGTTATTTACTAATTATATACATACATTTGAGGTGATTTTATTGCCTCACTTTTTCTCATCTGTGAAATGGGATAATACTCTATAAGGTTGTTGTTAGAATTAAGTTAAATGAGCCTTTTTTAAATAAGATCTTTACAGTGGTACCTGACACATAGTAATGCTGTATAAGACATGTTAAATGGAAACCTAAGCTCACTTCACATTGATTGTTCTTTCCTTCTAAGGCCTGCAATGCCCATTAATAGTGTGCACTCTCTTCTCACTAATTTCTATTCCTTGGTTCTGACATAATGCATTTTTCATTTTATTATAGTCCTCATTTTGTCTATGGTCTACTCATTGTATACCATAAGTGTACTTAATGAGTTGTTCAAGTAATATATTTAATTAGGAGATGCTTAAAGATTTATAAATTTTTTGTGCAGGGTCATAAGGAGCCATTTTTTTAGTATAGTAACAGATAAAAGGTTACATTCAATTGCAGGACAAGTAATTTTGTTTATATTATAAAATGAACATCTAAACAGCTGTTACAAGAACAGATTACTCAGGAAGATTGTGAAAATGCCTATGGAAGGTTTTTAAATGGCAATGATAATTATTAATCAGGAGTATATGTGTGCTCCTAGACAAGATGATCTTTCAAAATAGCTGTCAAAAGATCACAAACCTAAAAGTTCTCTTGAAAATCAGGCAAAGCCCCAGATCCAGGACCATGGAGAGCTCACCCAGGACAAGTGGTGCCCGGAAGTGGGGAAGCTGGACAGCAGCTGCCTCCTCAACCTCTATTTTTGGGGGCAAGGTCAAATCATGAAATTCTTTTCAAGCTAGAAGCTAGCAAAATGTATCCCCAAAAAAGTTTTTTAAAAAGGGTGCTAATGCTATCAAAAAGCCAATATTATGAAACTGACTCAGAATTTGCAATCTTTGTGAATCTACCACAAAGCTGGATAAGGGGTCAATTGTTTACTGGGCCACTTGTCCACAGTGGGAAAAACAGATAGCTTTGGACTTGATGACTTATTTAATTAAAAGAGGTAAGTTATCCTTTGTGGTTGATCAAATTTAGCTTTGAAAAATTGATTACTTCGGTTTCCCACTTCACAGAGATGGTTATAATGATTATGGAAATAATACAGCTGTACATCCACAGAGGATAACAAATATTAAAAATAGGTAGCCACAGAGTATAGAAGCCAACTTAACCAAATATTTCTTCCTCTTCAGTGATACCTTCATAGCTATATTTTAATCAACTTTTAAATAATTTATTTTTATGAAGGAGGTTCAGATACTGACCTTATTGACAGATCCACACTACCTCTATGTAAAAATCCTTCTCCAAGCTGTAGTTGGAACACATAACACCTTCATGTAAACTTTTAGAATATAATATCTAGTCTTTATAAAAGAACATGGCAGGTTTTGGTTATCTAACTATAGGGGAAAGGAGAAGCAGGGTCAAAACCATTTTAAATTTCACCTTTTTAAAGTACTTCTAAGGAGTCAGACAGACAGGTTTTTATGGATTTTCCTACTTGTTTTGCTTAGGAGAACCCAGCACTACAGACTTCTACTATTTATCAATTAATCTGGCATGCAGCCTCAAAGGAAGAAGGTCGACCTGTATTAAAAATGCAGCCATCAAAAATTCATCAAAGGCTTCAGCATTTTAACTCATGAACCTTTGAACACCTGCATACTTGTCAGATCTCTGGTCGTAGTTAACGGTGAAATCTATAGTTACTCCCATACCTACACTTGCCCTGACAAGAGCCGAATGAGGAGCCTTCCCAGGGAAAAAGTACAGTAAAGAGTCTATAAGCAATGCTTGCCCTTTCTTCATTACTTTTAGTAGAACAGCCCACCCCACATTGACATTACATAGAGCTCAAAGTCAATCAAATCAGCCTACTTCAAAGGAAAAAAATTCTTCCAAGAATATTTTTTTTGGCATGGTTGTAAATATCAACTTTCTTACAAGGTAATGGTAATGTAATTGAGAAATGCACAAACAACTATTATCTGGTAGGATATGCACAACAAAGCTCACAAATTGAAGTAGTTTAATGCTCTCCAAAAAAGATAATAATTTCAGAAATCTTCTTTAATGTGTAAAGAAAGCTGGATAGTATACACTGGAAGTTAAAACTGGAACCTTCAAGTTCAAGGTAAGAACTCTGCTGCTTAACTAATGCACTGCTCATAGCTGTCATCATTAATTTATGTTAGCCTCTGTAAACATCAAGAGTATAATAGGCCAATTTCACAACTAAATATAGATGCACATTTTGCCCTTATATAAATGGCAGATTGCTGCTGTAGATCATCACTGCAGAAACACGTCAGTAAAGATGCACTGTTTGATGGTCTGATGCTCACACAATATATAAAACCAGTTGTAATGGTTGTTTGGAAGCAAAGTGTAACATAGCAGCAAAATTTCATTTGTTCCACAAACTCAGGATATATTAAGCTTGGCTGACAAAGACTGTTTGATGTGCTAAATCAGTTTGACCTTCATTCTTGCTTTATTTTTCTCATTTAACATGTGAAATGACCATTATTTTTCCACATGTAGGAAAATATGAAATTGATTGCTTAAAAAATATGTCAAAAAAACATCTGCAACTGCTAACATTTGATAAAGTATCAAAATCAAGATGTATACTTACAGTTTTTAAACTAAGATAAATTCTGATGGGATAATCCTGACCCATTTGACTTGTGGTAAAATAGATCAAAAGAGTAATTAAAGCCATTCAACTGAATGCCTTCCCTCATCTTCAGAAAATGCCTTGTGTATGTTTGAACTTAATAATTAAATTAATTGGTTTTAGCCAATGAGCATTTTCATTCTTAACACTTTAAATAAGAGGATTTAATTCCAGAATGAGTCATTAGAATAGTAATAAAGAACGCTGAGAGGTCTGCACAGTCCTTTTCAACTGATGTTCACCTTGATTCAAATAACCCTTGAATAAACCACAGCAAGACCAAACTATTCATTGTATTCTTTGGTGTCTGCCAAAAACCTCATGAATCAAAGTGTTTTGTTCTTCATTTTCCCCCAAGAACTTTGAGCTATATAACTGGCAGTTCCATAATAACGGAAAAAAACCGCAGTTTTATCAAGTAATTTCTTTCCACCCAATAAATTGCACTTTACCTTGGAGCAACTTGTATATTTCACACCTTAAATTTCTATTTACCAAATCAGCTAATCACTTCACAATTGAACTCAGAACAAAAAAAAAATTATCAATTAAAGTGGTTGAAACTCCTGCAAATTATCATTTAGGAATGAAGTAATTGCTTTCATCAGGGCAGAAAAGCCCGCCAGAACAGAAATGTCACTTTAGATTAGTGTTCTCACTCCTGAAGCTATGGATGACACAGCTGATATAAGACTAAATGCCAAGACCAATCAATTGCTTTTGTGGCTCTGCTCTGAGCTGCTGTAAAAGGGGCCATTTTCTAGGATCTACTCTTCATTATAGTAAATGCTATCTCCTTGGTAACATAATTCCATTTCTCATAAATTCTGTCTGAGAGCATTGTCCTAACAATGGATGTTTGTGGAAAAGAATGCTGTTGGTTTAATGCACAGAATTAAGTGTGAATGGCTGTCAAACTGCTATAGTTTACTAGTTCTTAAACATAAATTGAAGTCTTATACATTAAAAAGAATTCTTGAGGATAAATGAATGTCCTGAACAAGGGTAAAATATTGTATTTGAAGGTTCTGTGTTCTGTGCCACTGGTTTACAATTTGGACTATTCTAGTATTTTTCCTGTACATCAAATCAATCAGTTCACACTCAGAGATGGGTGAACACTTCACTTACTTTCTCAGCAGTGCAGTTTGCAAATGTGAAAACTCAGAAGCAAATATGGACTCATTAGGCAACTGCATGCGATTTGTGAATAGCCACAACTGTGTGTGTGTGTGTGTGTGTGTGTGTGTGTGTGTGTGTGTTTAATGTTCTTTCAGCTGAGAACTTCCTGGAAAGCATCCAGATCTTAATCTGTATCGTTCATCCCCCTGAAGTTACAAGAATCTGGGTTGCAGGCTCCAATTAAAAGGAAATTGAAGAAGCTAATATAGTGAGAAAGCAGCAATTCCCTGCACTGCTCTCTTCAGGTCGGAAGTTTAGAAAGAGATTCAGGATCACGGGTCTTTGCCCGACATGGGATAAAGGCTTTCTCATCCTGGTGAGCACACATGTGTAACTTCCATTAACAGTAACAGGAGTCGTGAGCACACATTGAGAGGAAAGTCCACGGCTAAATATTTGAAAGGGTCAGAGCATCTCTGCAGAAAGCAAAAATCAGAGGGAACTGTGGGCACCCTTTGATGGCAGGACATTTCACTGACTATGCAAAGGGCAATTTCTGGAATTTCTACCACTCCAAAGAACTACAGTACTATTTTTCATAATATGAATAACAGGAAAGAATACATGCTATTTCTGCTTTTTTAACAGTATACAGCACCATCAAAGAACATCATGGAACCTAATATATTGATAAACATGAATATGTTTGAATGCTTACTATATTTCAGTCAAGGTCCAAGTGTTTTCAACATCATCTAGTTCATGGTTGTGAGTATCAGCAATGAAGGGGAAAACTGGTAACAGTGACTATGGATGCTAGTAGTCTACGCTGGATATGAATGATGCTAAAAACAGCATTGTTTTCAGCCACTATCGGCAGGGGGAGCACTGTATGAGTTTTTTTTATTTTCCCTCCAGCTTTCCACACCCATCCCCCAAAACTGGGAATTTTCTTGTTTCAGAGAGGGCTTTCCCTGGATGCTGGATTTTAGGTGCTAAAAACAGGACATTCCTGGGCAAACCAGGATCCTTGGTCCTCCCAGAAGTCTTACTGCCCCACAAGAAAATTCAAACAGAGAGAGGAAAAGTAACTTACCTAAGGCCAATGATGGTTGGAGATGTCATTTGAACCTTGGCAAGATAACTCAAGTTCTTATCACTAATGTGCAATATTGCCACTATAGGAATAAAATCCTGATTCCTTTTTTTCTATTATATTTATATGACAATTAGGTCACTGATAAAATTTTATTTAATTTATAATCACCCTTATAAATTTCATAATAATTGCAATGAAAACTTAATTCCTTAATGAAATATCCAATAAAACTCCTATTTTCAGGCTTATAAACACCTATTCCAATTTGGAGTAGATAGATTTGCTGTTAATTGCTGTAAGTCCCAAACTAAATTGCTTTGGAATTCAAATTCAAATGACCTTTCTAGAGGGAAAATTCATTTTTTCTTTTAATTTTCTTTAAGTGTGATTTCAAACACTTCTGAAAGCACAACTAAGTGGAAGAAAGCTTCTGAAGACTTTCAAGCTTGATATAACACATTTGGAAGGGAAAAAGTATGCTTTGACAAGTTTAAAGATCTTTATGTATGAAAAATTTAAGTTATGGTCAAGTGAATACTGGCAAACATAGCATATGCTTTACTTGACACCAGTGAACACACCATTATACTTTATCCACGTTCCTTTGTGAAATAGAGATCACTAAGTAAAATGGTCCCTCTTTTTAAACACTACAACTGAGAATACAAGTTCATCAGCCTCAAGAAACTGTACACTCCTTCTCTCACTTATCTGTTTTTTTTAAGACACATATTGTTATTTCACCTTTCATCCAGATTCCAAAAGCACATGTATGGTTGCCAGGAGCCTAAATTATTACAATTTCTAGAAAACACTTTAGCAACTACATATCCAAAGGCTTAGAAATTTGTCCACTTTAGGCCCATGCTAACTTATAGAAACCCTTAAGAAAAAACAACCAAGTATGTAAACAAACATATAGCCAAAAAGGATATTTACTGCATTTTTAATAAGCTTTAAAGTATAGGATATTCTCAAGATACTGAACAAGGACCTTCAAAAATATTCAATGGCTTAGAAATACTTTACAATATGTTCAACAATAACTGGCAGTTTCTAAAGCAGCATGTGTTGAGATCATATAATTATAGCTATATATCTTTAAAGATATGGAGATAATATATATCCATATCTGAATGAACTGCTAGATATCAAAATATTGTTTATTTCTACATGGCAAGACCATTTCTTTTGCATATAGGGTGTGGAGCCTAACTATCTGCTGGACTTTCTTTAGTAAACTTTTTAATATAAAAATTACTTTCTGAAAAAATGAAAATATATTTTACTGGATCCATATTGAGCATGAGAAGTGCCTTGATGCTTAAAGGCATTTTTTTTCCCCAACAAATGATTGGCCAAATAGTGCTATCAAATGCCATCCTTTCCCTACTTTTTGCAATAGTAGGGCCTGAGAAGTATTTGGAGAAAATGCTTGGCTTGGTCACGCCTCTAAAAGAGAGCTGGAATTGGAATGGCTGGGAGAAGTCTTCGTCCCTTCTTCAAGTTATCCCACAAGGGTCTTAACCAGACAACTGAGTCCGTTAGCATGCAGCCAGAGTTTCCATGTCCTTTATGGCCCCCTCGAAATCCCAAAGCAGTGCTTTGTTCGGTGTATAATTTGCCGGCTGCTGGTTGGCGATGGAATGTGATTCCATTCAGTGATTGACTTTTTCCGTGCGTCACACCCTTGAAAACCTGATGGCAGCTACAGGCTCTTACGGAGGAGAAAACGTATACAAATCAACACACAACATATTGCACAGACAGTGCTTCCTGAACTACGTTCTCAGATCCTGTCCCAAGTCTGGGTTAAGAAGCTGCCACAATTGATGGTATCTTGGGGTCTCTACCAAGCTTTGTAACACAGACCTAACTACTGTAATTAGAATCATTCTTTGCTTTTTAATTAACTACTGTACTTCCCATCTCTAATAGGTTTGGCCCTTGTTGGCAGGGTGGCTCTATGGCATAAGACTACATACATAAGGAGCCTAAATGTTTTATGTGGCAGGGATTATCATGTAAGATTTAATTTGAAGAGCCATGATATTTCACATAGAAGCATTTAAAGTGAGACAACATAGGAAATGCCTGTTTCTAGGCTTCCATTACTCAGGAACCAAGTCTTCCCTGGACCCTACACGCGTTTTAAAAAAGTGCTCAGTCCTCTGATAAGCTGCTATTCCTTTATTAGGTGCTTAGTACTCTCATAAAAATCTGCTTTTGAGGAATTACAATTTAGTTATTCTAACCAAGTCTACTTAAGTAACAGGATGACAAATATTGGTAACTTTTTTTTTTTTTTTTTTTTTTTAGACAGGGTCTTACTCTGTCACCCAGGCTACAGTGCAGTGATGCTCTCTCGGCTCACTGCAACCTCCACCTCCCAGATTCAAGCAATTCTCCCACCTCAGTCTCCCAGGTAGCTGGGACTCTAGGTGTGCACCACCACACCTGGCTAATTTTTCTATTTTTCAGTAGAGATGGGGTTTGGCCATGTTGGTCAGGCTGGTCTCAAATTCCTGACCTCAAGTGATCTGCCCACCCCGGCCTTTCAGAGTGCTGGGATTATAGGCCTGAGCCAACACACCAGGCCTAGTAACATTTCTATGTAGAAAACAAATGTTTAAAATATGTAACATAAAAATAAAATAATTAGGCACATTTAAAAATTTATTGCATGAGCTTGCAAGTTGCTCATGGAAAAACAAAAGATTGTATCATAATATAAGCACATATAAAACTGAAAAGTTTCAGTTATCTTAATTGAAAGTCAGCACTGAATTTCTGGATTTTGAACAAATCATTAATGTAACATTAATAGTAACATTAATCCCAACTGTTGAGAGTTCTCAGATGGAGGAAAGCACATGATTTGGAAGCTGATGTAGAGACTACTTAATTGAAATGGGGCAATGAAAGCCAGCAATTTTCTCAATGTGCCCCCATCACAAAGCCTCCACAAATAACTTTAGTATCAGAACCTATAATCCACTGAATAATTGGTTGAAATACACAAAATGTGTACTACATGATTGAGCACTTCCCCCTGAACTGACAGCTCAACACGATCCTTGACCAAGGCGGATATCCTGTTGCCCGCCTGTCACAGGACGCTTTACATGAGCCCTTTCTTAAATATACCTGTCTTCTCTCTGCATTTCATTTGGTTTTGTTTGGGCTGAGATATTCATCTCAAAAGTGTCCTTTTGAGTTATCAGGCAACAAAATATCACTAAGTCTTCAGCTTCACTTCTGAAAACGGCAGTGATTTCCAACGGCATCTTTACAAAGACAGTGCGGACTTCAATGAACCACCAAAGGCAATGGGGCAACATGGCCATGTTCCCATGGTTGTAGAACTGAGTCACTTTTCAAACACACAAACACAAACACACACACCATTGTTAGGAGAGTGAATTTTATATACAGCTGCCTCTAGCTATAACTTCACCAATTACTCAACACTTCCAAACTTCTTAGAGGTAGTATTTGAGCTTTACTAGCATTAGATAAAGTTGGTGTTCTATTAAGTGTCCCAGGATGGTCCTTCAAATGCCTTCTGTCTTTCTCATTTTCTTCTATTTGATTTCTTCTCAGAATCATTCATTTGGATTAGTCATATCTCTTTTCATAAAATTCATACATGTAAGAAGAGTGGTATAGTTTGGATTTTGTTCGTTTTCTGAAATGGTTAGACTATTGTATTGTAAATGGAATTAAAGTAAGGGTCACAAAAACTCAAATACCTGCAGGATTCAAAGAAAATTATGCAAATGAGCAACGATGACTAGGTGAAAGCAAGCAGTGCAAGCATGATGATTAGTGGAAACTGGATCTCACTGCTGAATAGTAACAGGGAATGGTGGGTCCTGTGGAAAACTGGAAAGCACTTGCCCAGCACACAGGGCATATTCATTATTCATGAAAACATTTGTTACTAGATTGGAATGTGGCCCCAAAGTTGCCAGATCTTCCTTTCAAAAAGAAGACTAAAATCCAGATTTTTTAATATAACATCTTCCAGTTTTTGGAAGCACTGGCATCTTATTTTAAAAATGAAACTCTTTGTAGGCCTGTTGTGATTCTCATTTGGCCTGTGGCAATTAGCAACCTGTGGTTTAGTGCCATTAATAACCTTCCCTGGGAGTAGGATTTAATTATGGGGCACATAAAGGTACGGGTATGAAGATTTTCAGCAAAGCCAGGTGACATTAAAGACATGGCAAAGAGACATAAAATGGAGGACAATGAAGAAAGCTGAACTTACGAGAAAAGAAACCGTAATTATTAACAGTAGTTTCCTCTGAGTGGTAGAGTTTCTGCTTTTATTTTTCTGTTTTATAAATTTACTATAAACTATCAAAGTTAGATAAAGTTACTATTTCATGGGACTTAGTCTATTATTAAAAGTAGCCCAGAGAGTGGAAAATAATTATATGTATATATTTAGGTTGGTGCAAAAGTAATTGCAGTTTTCGCAATTGAAAGCAATGGTAAAAAGCACAATTACTTTTGCACCAAACTAATACATAGATCCATTTACCATATTTAAGTCACACAGTTTTATTGAACATTTAATCACACCAAAAGTTCAATCAGCCCACTACGGTGACATCCTGTATAAAGAATCTTTTATTAAAAATTAAAATAGCCCTTTAACAAAGAGTCAAAGTGTAGTCCCCTCAAAATAAGTGATTAACAATATCTTAAATGTACATGCTAAACAAGGCTTTGTTTTTATTAGTGCAATAATAATGTTGAGACAATGTCTTGCATATATAGTATGTCTTCAATAAGTATGTGTTGAAAGATGATTATGCTGCTGCTGATCTGAATGTCCTTAAAAGTCATGATTAAAAATAGTAAACAACACAGCCAGTAGCAGTGCTATTGAAATTAAACCTACTGTAAATTAGTCCTTGAAAGGGTATTATAGTGAAAGGAGGGAAGGCAGGGAGGGAAAGAAGGAGGGGGAGAGGAAGAGAAGGGAAGAAGAAGGGAGAAAAGGGCAGGCGGAAAAGAGAAGGAAAAGGAAAAGAGAGAAAGGTAAGGAGGAGAGGAAGGAAAGAGAAAAGAAACAGATACATTCATAAATGTTTCCTGTCAGAAATATTTAAATTCTCAAAACAGTCTCCTCCCCTTTCTACACTCCTGAGGTGGTTGCTAGTGAGCACCAAACTGAGGTAAACTGAGGAAAGCAGCAGCAGCCAAGAGCCTGTCTAGCCTGTCTTTATAATCATACACAGTAACATTCAGAACGCCAAGTCACTGAAAATCCTGCCTACAAGGAAGAACCATACAACAGAGACAGGAGGAAATTTTTGTAAAAGAGAATCCTAGACCTTCACATTTGCCGGATCTGTGTGTCTATGTGTAATCAGAAATTTTTCAAAAAGTAGACACAGGCAGTTGCTCCAAAGAGAACACGTAAGAGATTACAGAGGAAGGATTCAAGATGGCAGGATACCTACAAATCACTTAAGGTGAAATGTTAAATCTCTCCAAGATTCAGAATGACTGAATATGGCAACTATCTAGAGATGTCTTCTGCAATTTACAAAAGAGTTTTGGAACCATTGTTTTCCTATAGCTGAATCTCTTCTGCTTCAGGGTTTGTGTTTTGACCTTCTACCTTTATTTTTTAAATGTGGCTTTAACATTTGCTTCCATTACAGGAGCATCTGTGGCCTTCTCAATTTTTTTTTCTGGCAATATGCTCCTGGTCTCTGGCAGTATACCTTTCCCTCTGTGATGGAAGCTTACAGCTCAGGTGGAGGGGGACTGCCATGATGTCTATGTGCATTGTCTGATGCTTAATGAAATTGATCAGAATGGCACCATTCTAGTCAATTTCACTCACAGCAGGTGGGAGCAAGAGACACATTCCTATGTAAGACTCAGGCACTGCTCTTCATCTGTAGCTTGGAGGACTGATTGTACAGTGGATCTCAATTGAAAAAGAAGACACACACACACACACACACACACACACACACACACACACACAGCCTGCTGGAGTGCATCCCAGAGCAGACATGCTAGAATTTGCTTCCCTTCACCCCTGCATATGCAATACAGTAAGGAATGGTGTGTGTTCAACTGTAGGCTATAATTTTATTGATAGACTCTGATGACATTATAAAATCCATAAGGGCAAAGAGCAAGTGATTTGCTCATGTCACTAGAAATCCAATACAAAATTACAGCCTTCATTTAGAAGCCTTTTTGGAACTTTTTTAAAAATCAGTCATGATGCATGGTTATCAATACCCGTATTTGGACCATGATGACAAGGGAGAAGAAAAAATATCAAGCCAATTCTTACAGAGAAAATAAACCCAAATTATTGAATTGCACAAGGATACCTAATTTGGCAAATCTATACAAATCGTGAGAGATTCTATACAAATTGTAAGAGAAATGACAAGCAGGAAATGAGAGCACATTTGACTCATTTCATAAGGACTTCTATAAGCATTCATCTATATGTTACTGTGTGCTAAATGTAAACATGTAAAATCAAGTTTGGGTCTATTATATTGCATATTACAAATGAGCTCTTGAACAATCTGTACATGAAAGGCAGGAATAAGGAAAATAATGCCTCCTTATTCCATGTCAATGTGCTCAACTTTCACATGAGCTCAACAGCTACTGTGTGTCCTTATTTGTGTAGCACAGATTTGGGTGAGGAGGGTCATATCCCGCTGGAGAGCCACCCATCTATGCATTTTCAAGGCACCAATCTAACAGATCCTCACATGAGCCGGAAGGCATATGGAAACATGTCAGTGACAAGGAAACTCTACTACTCAAAAGGGAGAGATGTCCTGTTGAAAAGTAGAGTTTACTTTTCCTCTGTGGTCAGGATACTTACATCCTTGTCATGAGGAAGCTAACTGAACTATCCAAGACAGGTCCATCTTTGCAGTTCATGCTATCAGTGGGAGGTCCCGGATGCAACTAATGTATGTATAAAAGTGATTTGTAAGCAGACCTAGAATAAAGCAATTGAAAGACAGATCATCTGGAAAATAAGTAGAGTTAATTGGGTAGGTACAGATGGTACACATAAGGAGGTTATTCAATGTAAGGAAAAATATGACTGAGAAAACTCACCGTTATTCATTATAATCAAATACGATCTATAAGCCATAGGACCTCAGTGCCGGCCGAGCTCTGCCAGTAATAGCTGTGTGACTTCAAGACATTTAATTTCTCTGACTCTATGTTTCTTCACCTTAAAACAAAAGGATTAATCTCTAGGACATCTTTCCATTTGATGATCCTATTTTCATTTGTGTTTTTGTCATACAACATTAATTAGTGGAACTACTGGTCATGTGTCTGGTATACATTAAAGTTACTTCCCATTTACCTACAGCTTTAGAGTGGTGTGTGAACCCCTCCCCCATTGTTCAGCCTTCAAAAAGTAAACATTCAACCGGACTTTCATTCAGGATCCAGTGAGTTTGCATGGTTATTAAATTCACAAACAATACATGAAAACTGGCTTAACCAAAATCACTGTTTAATAACAATATAATATAATTTCAGCTCTATGCTTTGAAAGGAAAGCCTAGAACTGATAAGGCAGAGCACAAAACAGTTACTCTTAGTTAATAACAAATATCAGCTGTGTAAGCTGAAAGAAGAATGTGGTTTACATAAGGGTTACAGCTCTGTTTTAAACATTAAATTAAAACTTTTGTTTTGGCAGGGCAAGGTGGCTCATGCCTATAATCGCAGCATTTTTGGGAGGCTGAAGCGGGTGGATCACAAGGTCAGGAGTTCAAGACCAGCCTGGCCAACATGTGAAACGCCATCTGTACTAAAAATACAAAAATTGGCCGGGCATGGTGGTGTGTGCCTGTAATCCCAGTTACTCAGGAGGCTGAGGCAGGAGAATTGCTTGAACACAGGAGGTGGAGGTTGCAGTGAGCCAAGACTGCACCATGGCACACGAGCCTGGGTGACAGAGCAAGACTCCATCTTGAAAAACAAAAACAAAAACAAAAACAAAACAAAACAAAAAAACAACTTTTTTTTTTTTTTTGAGCTAGTGGGTGGGAGAGGTTCAAATGATGGCAAAGCTTGCATTTTTAAAGTATGCCTGTTTACTCTCTATGTACAGTATCATGCCTTGGGACAGTCCTACAGAACGTCAAACATCTGGATCAAGCAATCAACAAACATATGTTGGTTGCTGTATGACATCAAGCTAAATCCAAATCCAACAATTATCTATATCTAGTGCACACCAGTACTTCTGACCCTGGGTAGATACAAATGCAACACTCCTGTTTGTTCCTAAGGTAAGTCATATTTGCAAAGCTGATCCATACTTGTTCCTAAATGCTATAGGCTTAGATCCCATGGGATGGTTCAGCCTCTAACTGACCAGAAAGCAACGGCCATATCACCTCCAACCTCTATTTTAGCCATTGAAAACCTCAGTGGCCAATGTAGTGACATGACCATCCACATTTTCACCAAGTGACTCATGCCTTTTTTACTTATTCAGAGATATATGACTACTGAAATCATATCAGATAACATTATTCCTCTCATTGACACGTAAATTGAATTTTTTGTTACCAATAATACTTACTATAACCACAAACAACATAAGCAGGTACCAGTGTATAATATCTGATATTACTATAAGCACTAAGAAAAAGGCAATAAACCATGTGGACCACATGTTAAAAATGAAATCTCCTTTCAACTGAAATCTGTAGAGAATTTTTAATAGTATAAACAGTGTTTACATTAATTTCACTTGATCTTCTGTAGACTGAGGCAGCATATTTTGAGTAGCTTATGGTCTTGATTTGTTAGCGAATAATATTACGCTCAAAGTTCCAAAAGGCCCAAACTCTAAGTATTCTAAGTTTGGATAAATGAAAGTGGAAGCTTAGATGGAAAAGAGTACAATAGAAAAGGAAGCACCTTTACAAAGAGCTATTATACCTGATAGGCTCCATGCAAGACAGTTGAAATGTGAGCTTCAGTATTCAAAATAGAAAGGATACAATCATATGTCTGGTTAACTTACAGGAAATAGTTCCAGAGACAATTTTACACTAACTACAGTGATTTGGGCAATTTTTAAAAATAATACCAGCCAATTTCTCTCCATTATACTCTGCTGGCAGAAAATAAAACATTTTTCTTTGAAATGATTGCCTTTGGTTTTGTTAAATCATGCATTCTGTCAACATGTGGTCACCATTTTTACATGATCTTTCTGCTTCCCTAGAAAAGAGTGAATTCACAGTCTGAACCCTGATATAAATATGTAATCTTGCAACTGTTAAGGCTTCTTCTATTACTGCAAAATGAAGAGATAAGAAATAGAAGTGATATCAAAAGAAATGAAACAAAAAAAGAAGGTGATGATGACCAAATAAGTATAAAGCTCAGTTTCTTGCATCCACTCCACAGCCAGATGAAGAAAAAACTCATGTTAATCATTTTTCTTACTGTAACACAGAGATGGTGTGAAATTCATTTCAAAACATTAATATTTGAAAATACATTTGAGAGCCCTATTTGTGACAAGAAGTACGTTCTAGCAACTTTCTGCAGCTAGCAAAAAGTTAGAGGAGCAGAGGTTATAACATAATCTTAAAATAAGTAGGACATTATCTTGTCATTAAATAAAGACTTTTCAGATAGAATTGTAAAATGTCTGAGCTTTCATTGCTTCTACTCACTATGTCATCCTCTAGGATGCAGATCCTCATCTCCATCCTCCAGCCTGTACATTTTTTAAAGCTAAATTATTTTGCAAATGATAAGTGTAGATACTTGTTTTGTTGCTGCCCCCATCTGAGTGTGTGTTTACTGATATGGCCAAAAAGTACTTATTTCTAAGATAATCACTGCAATATTGACTCCCCTGTGGCTGGGATTTCCCAAAGTGGGCACTCAGAAAGCATTCTTGACTATGTTGGTTTTCCTTTACTCAATAGCCTGAGCATATACTGCATCTCAAACCAATCTATAGTAAAATAAATAAATAAATACAATGTTAAGCCTAAAAAAAAAAAACTGAGACACTTCAAATGAGTAAAGAAAAAAACTCCAGATGACTCCTTAATTGGATAAAAATATAAAAAGCCAAAACAAAGCAAGAACTTTTATGTACAAAAGACACAGGAAAGCAACGAATTGCTTTCACTGATTATGTCTTCCGCTAGGGTGATCCTAGAGATTCTACCATCCAGAAAACAAATAGTAACAATCTGATTATACTTTGAATGTATGTTTTAAGGGTATAGGTATAGGGGATAGTCATTTGTTCCCATCTCTTCTATAGTTAACAAGTAAGCTAAAATGTAAAACACAGAAGATGCCACTTAAAAGGGAGTTCCTACCACTGAGTAGCAAATGGGCCAAAACTTTAGATAAGATTTCAATTTAGGTGACACTGTGCTTGTGACAGAACTGTCTACATCTCGACAGTGCAATCACCATGCAGAGAGGGAAGAACAATTAATTCAATTTCTCTATCAAGTTAAAAACTCAAGTTACTAGAACACAAGTGGAAGTTTCAACTAACCAGAATCATTTCTGTACTCGTGACTTCTTTTAAGTTCCTTTTGTTTTCCCCCATACGAAGGTAAGATGCCTTATTTTTCAGTCTGATATGTAATGACAATGCCATGTCATAAAAATATCAGCATCACCACTCACTCCATAAGACGAAGGGCTTCCAAGGCCAAGTTGGTATTCAGCCAACACACACTGGCAAGACTCACCTTCCACCATCCACTCTAGTGTCAGTGCCTGGGCTATTCCAGCTGTTTGAACTCATACCCACACCTCAAGGCTATCTGCTTCAACAGAATGCTTCTTAGTCATTACACCAGCTGTTTTTTTAAACCATGTACAAGACTTAAAGAACCCATGGTTTCTTCCTTTTACTGTCCTTTAGCCAATGTTAAAAAACGAAAAAAAAAAAAAAAAAAGATGTAATTGAGGACTTAACATTCTTGGTATTGTGCTAATTAATTGCTTCATATTGTTTTTCTCATTGAATCTTCAAACAATCTTATGGTTATATATCTACAGGTGAGGGCAGGGAGGTTTAAAGTGATCACATAATTTGCCTAAGGTCTCCTAGTTAGTCACTTCAGAGCTAGAGTTCAACGCTCAAAAGTACCTGAGTACAAAGTTCATGTCATGCTCAACTACCATGGACAACACCTGGCAGATGAGCTGACAGACTGGGAAGAAAGGATGTGTAAGTTCTAACCATTGTGGGCACAGGAAAGTTACTTTTAAATCACATGAATGAATTACTATTTAAAACACACACACACACACACACACACACACACACACACATCAGCAAATTTAAAGGACTTTTTATGATCTCAAGATTTGATCTGGGGACCTAGGCTTGTTGTGGTAAATTTGAGAAGTCTTATTTTTAAAAATTTATGAGTTCAGTTTACATAAATTTGGAAATAAAATAACATGGTTGCTTTGTGTGGCCATCTGCCACTCTCATAAGTATCTCTAGCTACAAAATTGAGAACACTGGTAGTTTTGCTATGGAGTTAATTGAAGCCTTCCTAAGAATAATTTTAATTCAGTATTGAGAGCCAAATTCTGCTTTATGATCCACATTTCACATAGTATTTCTGAAAATTAGAGCAATCCAGAGTTCAGATTGGTATTTTGAAATCTTTCAGATTAAAACATGATCCAGCTATTTTCTGCTATTCATCTAGTGCTGATCCCAAGATCCATAGAAGTGTAGTGGTTTTCCAGGTGCAATGAGGGAATGACCTATGACTCTGAACAGACAAATGGCCCCTAATAATTTAGACCTTCTATCTTTATTGCTATCCTATACTGTCATCTAATTATAATTATTTAGGTGCTTCTACTTTTATATAATAAAAATGACTAAATGCTCAAATTTACAAGGTTTAACACTTACTTGGTTACAAAATACAAAAGTATACTACATATAGCTTTAAATTAATATTTCTTTCCAGCAGTTTCTTCTACCCAAATCATAATATTTTATGATTTCTACTGATAAATGCCTTCTTATTCTAAGTAATCCCCCAGATAGAACTCACCTTTGGGTTAAAGGCAGCAATTCTCTTTAGACACAGTAAGAGCACACATCTGAGAGAGTTCATCTGTTACTGTTCTCTGTTCATCTTAATTCAGCCCTCGTCTCTGAAAAGCGTCACTTGCTTTGACTAAATTTCATTTTGACCATTTACAAAACAAGAGGTAGAAGATCCACCAAAATTCTGAATATATCATGTGACTTACGGAAAGACAATAAAGAATTGGGGGGGGGGAATCCATACGCATCTATTATCTTCATAACAAAAATAGCACTGTTATCTATTAGAAAGAGAGGAGTGGGAAGTGAACCAAAGTAATTAGCCAACCTGTAATTTGGCCTTGACAACAGAGTCAGGCCTCTTCAGACTAAGAAAAGGCTTCATACCGACGGGTGCTAAAGGACAGCACGACACATACCACGTTGGCAGTGAGGAGGGAGGAGCGCCAAAACAACATCCCAACTGCAGAAGCCGCTGCACCCCACAGGCAGCACAGACATACAGTCCCACAGATGTGCCGTCTGGTGTGACTAGGAAGGCCTATGGAGTGTGTGGCAGTTGATTCTGCCACAGGCAAAATTAAAAGACATACTTTGTTCATTTTCTTCTTTCGACTCACGTGTTAATAGAATGGCACCCAATGTGAGTGAAAGATTCAATTCAGAGTATTTCACTTCTAAATTAATCTAAACTATTTTTGTGAAATTAATTTTTAAATTTAAACAAGATAGAGGAATATAAAGGAAAAAACAAAATCACCCTAGCCTCTAAAAGCTCTCTATCCCCAGAAGCGAATATTGTGGATTGTTTCTTGTGTACCTTCCCAAAAGGGGTGTAATATACTCAAAAGTGCAAACTACATATAAACCTCACTTTATTTACATGAATAAAGTCATCTTCTTGATACTGTTCTAAAACTTACAAATACATGTCTTGAATTTCAAGCATCATTAGCACATACAGATCTAACTCAATCTGTTTAAGCATTAGACAGTATTTAATTGGATGAATATTGTAATTTATTTGTCCAGTTGTCTAGGGAAAAGTATTTTCAGCTGTTTTTAAACTTTTAATATTAAAATAATACTGAAATAAGTATTTCTACACATTTTCTTGATGTATTATAGGACTGTGTCAATAGAGATGGAATTAAAGGGTAGAAGAATATACACATTAAAAAACAATTAATCCAGAGTAGCATCAACTTTTAGCTCAAAGGAGGCAAATTCCTCATCCAATTGTGAGAAGAAAATGTTTAGGTTTGGCTATTTGACAATGACCAAAACAATATAGACTCATGAACACACTTATATGTATTGATAATGAAAAATTTGCATTTGTATTCCTTTTTTGCTTATCTTTATAAAAGAATTCTACATGTTAATTGCAATGTTTGAGGAATTACATGGATTTATAATATTCCTCCAAGTATTTAGATCTATAAACTAATTAATATGACTGTTACAAAGGTATGGCATATTGTAAAATGTTTAAAAGTTGACCACATATGACAGAATCCTGCTATACTCTAATGGCTTTAGGCTTTTTGTCACTAACATGACTTCTTATCTCAGATATTGTGCCTATTGTGCCTACAGTCCAAAAGGTCATTGCACTTAGTAAAATATCCTTTGTTTGTGTTCTAAGGTATTTAAATTCTGAAGCTACACAACAACAGTTAGTTTCCATTCCACTTAGTGCTCCCTCTTGGGCCTTACTCAGTGCATACTCCAGGTAACAAAGGCCACCATGGAGCTTTCTGAGCAGCCCAATCAAGGTGAAACACGCACTATATCCCCAAGCGCTTAGTATACAACGCATGATTTTGTGAGCCTCTCACCTATAGTGTGTGAACAAGTCTCTGAAAACAGAGTGTGAAATTCAAACACCTTTGTCCTTAAAACAAGCTATGTCTGCCAAAAATGCTCTCTTCTGTGAACTTTTGGCACCAATAGGGCAGAACACAATATCCTTTGCATTCAGCTGCCAAGGACATGAAACTAGGTCCAAAAGGAAGAAGCCAGGTAAATCGTTTAGGCCTATGACCTAACATTCTCCTTGGCATAAAAACATTCATTCTCCAGCCTCCCAATAAGTGTAGCCAATTGGAAAGGCGATAAATTCATTATTCTGCAACACTGTGAATAATTCAGATAAACAACTTCCAATACTTAAAATCCTGTTTTCTCATTCTTTAGTTTTTAAGGCTAGCAAATAAAGGCTATTGAGGAACAATCTCTCTCAAACTCTCTGAAAAAGTACCACTAACTTATTTAAATTTTATCTTAAATACAAATTAAACCAGAAAGAAAAAGGCAAAGTAACCCCAAATATCTACATTTTTCAATTGAGTGTGATGACTGTTTTTATCATAACCCATAGTAAGTCTGTAAAGATATACAGGAATATTCATTTTATAGCTTCCTGAAGATTGGGAAATGATAGCATCTCAATGTAAAAAAGTTTTATGATGTTAAAAAAAAATCTGCAGATATAATCATCTCCTGTAACAATGCTAAGTCCTGAACTGAGCTGAAGCGCTAGGGCGATTCAAGAGTCAGTAGGTCTGACATGTACTGACTGTCTTCTTTACAATGAAAATCTGATAGGTACTGGGGATGCAATGTCACATGTGTAGGAAGTTTATAATCTGGTAAGGAAATAAAAGACAATTACACAAATAAATATTACAACACACAACACTTTCAGTGCTATCAGAGAGGCACAAAGCAATCACTCAAGATGGACATTTGTGTCTTTAAATAATGGGACTCCAATTCTCTTCCATAGTCCCTCTCTCTTCATTCAAGCATTCATTTATTCATTCAAAAAACACTTATTACCCAGGTCAGTGCTAAGAAAAACTCATACAGTGAGAAGCAGAAGAGACAGAGGCTGCGACCTTCTGAAATCTTCCTTTCTGTGGAAGAGACAGCATTAAATAATGACACAATAAGAGAAATAATAAAGATACTAATAATAATCATAACTGACATTTATTCAGTGGTTGCTATATGTCAATGAACTAACATGCTTGATGCATTATCTCAGTAATCCTCACAGTGACATTAGGATGCAGGGAGGCACTGAATTGAAGTTGATATGGTCCATGGCATCAGACTGCCTGGATTTCAGTCCTGACACCATCACTCGTTTAGCTATGTAATCATAGGCAAGTTACCTAACCTCTCTGTGCCTCAGCTTTTCCATTCCCAAAATGGAATTAATATCATGTTCTGCTGAATGTAAGATGCCATTGAAAGTAAGGCATCCTAATTTCAGAGATGTTAGAGAAAATATATCTTAGATTCTACTAAATAAGGTAACAATAAGTAACAACATCCATCATATATAGTTGCTGTGATGATTAAAAGTATCTAAAGCACCTAGAAAACTGCCCGGCATAAATATTTAACAAATATTAATTTAATAATATCTTAATTTAATAAATACTAATTAAAATTATTTTAAAATATCCACTCCTTCCCTTCAACTATGTTGCCCAGGTTGCAGTGCAGTGGCTATTCACAGGTGCAGTCACTGCACACTACAGTCTCAAACTCCAGGCTTCAAGCAATCAACCTGTATCAGCCTCCTGAGTAGCTGGGACTACAGGCAGGCATCTCCAGACCTGGCAGAATTATCTGAATTTTTAAAAAGGGAAACAAGTATACAACAAACCTACATAATTTTCTTAAGTCCAAAGCCATGAGAATCTGCATTAGAAGATTAATCTAGAGCAGGGTTATAAAAGCACTCCTCATGCACAATAATCTTCCAGTTATAACTAAAGAATGATCAAGAGAAAATACCTAGATAAAGGTGTGAAGAAGAGCATTTCAGGTAAAGGGAGTGTGTACAAAAGCCCATGGGCATGAAGAATAAGGTACAGACAAAGATGAAAACTAAGCCAATACAGTTGTGGAACGGAGAAAGTCAGAAAGCAACAAGATTGATTGACATTGGAAAAGTGGCCACAGGCAAGACCCCATATGGCCTTATAGACCATTCTGAGAAAGGATGCTGTTTATCCTAATAGTAGTGAGAAGCCCCAAAGGGCACAGAAGCTGGATTTGCATTTTTCAAGTACTAGGTGGAGGAAGACCAGTTCAAAGGGTGTTGTGGTAACTCAGGAATAAGGAAATCCAGGATGCTGGTTTAGACTAGAGCAGGAGTTCTCAACCTTGGCTCACTTGACATATTAGGCTGTTTAACTCTGTTGTGGGAGCATTTCTGTGTATTAGAGGATGTTTAGCAGCATCCCAGGCTTCTACCCACTAGATGCCAGTAGCAATTCCCCACTAGTAGCAGCCAAATTGGCTCCAGAGATTACTAAATATTCCCTAGGGACAAAACCCTCCCTAGCTAGGAAACACCACACTAGAGTGATCTCAGGGGAGTTGCAGAACAGGAGACAGATTCTGGACACACTAAAGGAAAAAAATTCAACAGGGCTTGCTGATGAATTAGGTACGGGATAAGGGAGTGAACAGTAGCAAGGATACAGCCCTACCCAGGGTTTCTGATTATACAGCTGAACAAGTGGTGATGCCATGCACTGAGACAGAAAACACTGGAGGTAGATCAGACTTGAGGGGAAATCACGTGTTCAGATTGAAACCGGCAGAACTTGAGCTATCCTCATGACATGGCAGTGGTCCTGATGTCAGGGGATCACTTGGATATTCAAACTAAAGCTCAGAAATGAAATCTGGTGACAGGGTGAAATAATTGAGTCACCAGCATAGAGGTGATAATTGAGTGTATCTATGCAAAAAGATTCACTTTAAAAAATACTTAAGTTGTATTATTTCACTGTTGGTGACCAGAACCTCCCTACAATAAAATCATTATAGCCCTCAACCCTATAAGATAATGTCTTACAAAATTATTTCAGTATTTTCAACCAAACAGATCTCCAAGTGCACAGGCACAACCAGAGTGTGCTTATACTGCAGAGACAGAGTTAAACAAAATGTAACTTAAAAGTATGCATGGTTCACCTCAATCAAGGATGCTTTTTTAAAGGCTTAATTTGCAAAGCAAAGTTAAAAATGAAGATCAAGAGTGACTTGTGGGTGGGTGGGGGGGTCTACTTGTCTTTTTGCAGAAATCAGTGATCTCCTAACCCAGCATCTTGAATTATATTCTGATTGCAACTACCTTGACTGAGACCCAAGCATTTCTCATCAGAGCTCAGATTCACTTGATTTCTTCCCTTGTGGTTATATGATAAACATAAGAAAGTTCAATTCTTAATCACTTCAGGTCTCTAGAATTTTTGAAGACAGAGTCCATGACCTTGGGGATTGCTTACTGGTAGGGGAAAAAAAGCCTAGTCAGTTGTATTATTTAGCTCTCAAAGTCTTAACCTTGACTCACAGGTTCCCTTACTGACAAAGGAACCAAAAAGAACATCTGCAGTTCCCGAGTGGCTCTCTTCTGAAGACTTTCCTTGGCCAGTATTACAACAAGGTCCACTAAACTCCTTACATGAGAGTGAGTGTAAGGAGTCTGTGTGTGTGTGTTCCTGTGATTTTCCAAGAAATTCTCCATTTATTCAAGAACACATTTGCTAAATTTTAGGCAATGTTATTTTGCAAGAACAACAAGAATCCTTACCATCCTTCCTATATAATACCTAGGGATGATGCCAGATTAACTCCAAACTGAATATAAATAGAAGAGGAAATGATATTTGATAGGATCCACTTTGGAAAGCATGATTTGGTTTCTCATTATGCGGTAAGTGTACCCTGCAGAAATTTGAACTACTTAGACTTTAAAACTATAGCCATTTTTCATTATCTGAACATTAGCACGGATAACACAAAATAGGATCTGACTCTCTATGTGAGACCTTCATTAAAATCACAAACATCCTGAATCTCAAGGAGAAAAACGGCAGATAATGCCACAAATATGGGATAAGAAAATATGTATTCATACTGAGGAGGAAAATGGTCCTTACATTTTTTTCTGTATTTTAGAATGTACTTTTGTTTCTGGTTCTTCCACTGTACTAGAAGCATTCATGATAAGAATCCTGAAAAGGCTAGCAGAATAATCTTGATTGGGTAAATGTTCCAAATATAGCCCTTTGAGGACAAGAGTGGATAGGATGGATCACCCGAGGGAGTATTCCTGTTTCATTCATTCATTCATTCATTGAAATAGTTCTTAAAGCGAACTGGATAACAGTCACAAGACATTTGAGGATGAATAAGACATGATTAAAAAAAAGAAGATAGGCAGATAAGACCTTCTTCTAGGTTTCAGGCTGCCTATTGGCCTTCCCTATGTTCATGTTACACAGGAACCTGAAGCACCTAACAGATCTCCATCTTCCTGAGAAAGCTTGGCTCTCCCCAGTGGTGCCTATTCTTGTTAAATGGCACCACCCACTGTCCACATCAGAACACCGGGCAGTATCCTGTGTTTCTTCTTCCTCTAACATCCTCAGATATCCAGTTACTTACAAGTTATCTTATCCCTCCTAAGAATTTCTAGAACCCGATTTCTTCCATCTGTGCGACTACCTACTCTCAGCCACTATCATCTTTTCTAAACTACTGCAATAACCCCCTAACTCCTTTGTTACCCCATTTCACTGGCCTCCTTCTAATCTTTTCTCTTCACTGTAATCAGAGAGATCTGTCTACAGTGTAACCTTCCGAAGTCTCTCTCCTACTCAGAAACGTGTATGGCTTCCCATTGCCTTTACCATAAGCTCGAAACTCATCAACATGTTGTAAAGGCCTCATATAACCAGCTCCTGCTCCCTTCTCCATTACCCTCCCCGAACTGACACTCGAGGCACACCTAAGGAGATTGGTCAGCCCTTCTCTCACTCTCCTCTCCAGAGCCTCTCCTGCCAGCATCATCTCCTTCTGCCACTTCCCCCTTTCCAAAATAAGACCTGCCTATCCTTAAACTCTCCCCTTAGCAGTCACTTTCTCTGGAGTCTGCGCCCTGTGTTCTCCTAAGAGGCTCTGTGGCATCGTGCCCCTCCCTATTCAAGGACCAATCACAGAAAGCTCAAAGTGCTTGTTTGACTTCATTCCTGACCACAGTATAAACTGGCACAGATGGCAGGAACTATAGCTCAGGATGCTGTCATGCTACGAAGGAGAAATTATGGACAATCTTACCTCAGGTCAGATCAAGGAAGGTTTCACTAGATAAGTGGTCCTTCAGACAAATCATTACAAATGAGAGTTTTCAGGGATACTGGCTGTCATAAGTTGGGTGTCTTGGAACAAAAGGAGCATCATGAGGAAAATGAGAAGCCATTAAGCAGTATGGCAACCTATGGGGCACATGAATATGTCTTGCGGATGGGAGGAGTGGAGAAAACCAAATGAGGGTGGAGAGTTCAGCAAGGATCACACAATGAAATTCCCTTAAACCTCATCCAACAGATTTGGCCTTCATATTTAGACAATGACAGGTCTTAAAAGGATCATAAGCAATAGGACTTTAGAATATCACTCTGAATTCCATGAAGACTACAATTACAAGGTTACCAGGGAAGTGGAAAAGAGGGAATGACCAGGACACTATGCAACCTTTTAGTCGGGAGACGTGGGTCTGTCTAGGGAGACACAGGCACAATGGAGAATACCTGCACAGTAGAGCCTTTAAGCCCTGGGCTTAGATGAACCGGCACAGAGAGAACACAGAGCAAGACACAAAAAATCCAAGAATAGATTTTTCTGGGTTTTTTTTTTTGGAAACAAGGTCTCACTCTGTCGCCCAGGCTGGAGTGCAATGGCACAATCTCAGCTCACTGCAACCTCCGCCTCCCAGCCTCCAGCGATTCTCCTGCCTCAGCATCCTGAGTAGCTGGGATTACAGGCAACTACCACCACACCCGGTTAATTTTTGTATTTTTAGTAGAGACAGGGTTTCACCATGTTGGTCAGGCTGGTCTTGAACTCCTGACCTCAAGTGATCCGCCCGCCTTGGCCTCCCAAAGTGCTGGGATTACAGGCATGAGCCACCGCACCAAGCTCAAGAATGGATTTCTAAGGTACATCGACAGTTAAAGAAGTAGTGGCAAAAATATGAGCCCTCAAGACAACTTAAAGGAAGGTGGAAGAATACCCAAAGAAAGGTGTCATAAGAGTCCAAAGAAGAAATATTTTCTTGAAGAAGGGAGTTGTCCACAAAGTCAACAGATGAGAAGAAAGGCCACTGGCTGTTGGCAATTCAATGGTCACTGCCAGAAGCACTTCCCTGAAGGCAGAGGATGGGAGACAGTGGGAACGAAGCCTGGGTACCATAAAGAAGTGGAAATTTTCAGCATGCATTGTTGTTTCCAAAAAATTGGTTATGAAGGAAAAGGGGACATAGGGTGAAGAGGTTGTTTTAATGATGGGGAGGTTTCAGCCAGCCCACATGCTGGTGTGAAAGAGTAGAGAGAAATGATAAAAGACCAGCTGGGCAGAACCAGAACCCATGTGGACAATCACAGGTTGAGTATATAAAGGAAAAAATTTGGAACCTAGAGTGAAAAAATATGTTGACAATAATCACACCCTTGACAGAGTCAAATTTAAAGGCAAGAAAAATTAAATGTGATTATAATAATAAAATTGTACTAGCAAATGGTAATTATTATCAAGTAATACAACTATACTTTTTGCATTTTGCTGCTGCACTTGTTTTATTTGTTACAACCTTTAAGTTTGTTTTAGGGAGTAAAATAATGCAGTTTATTTAAACCACCTATAAAATAAATTATGCTATGAGATATTGCTTAATTTGATATAACTGAAGAAACACAATAGAAAACAAAGGCAATAGAAAACAAAGGCAATAGAAAACAAAGGCAATAGAAAACAAAGGCAATAGAAAGGTGCCATGGAGAGAAGTGTTCAAAATTCCAAACTACTTACATATTTCATACTACTAGGTTTGTTCATACTACTATGAATATCCAGGAAAAAATATAAAATGCATTTTTAATATTAAAATAAACTATTACATTTAAATGTACAGTGCATACATTTAAAATATATACCTAACACACAATTGCCATCTTCTTTAAAAGGGTCCATATGGTTTATTCATTCAATCGATTTTTCACTCATCAATCATTTATTGATTACCTATTGACTGCTCTGCATACACCCTTATACCTAGGGGAAGGAGGAAGATTTCAAAAAGAAAGTTCCTGTCGTTAATAATGTACCATACTATAATACTTGGAGAAAAATCATACATATGTGTGGTAACCAGCAAAGAACCACAGAGAAACAAGGAGGAAAGTGAAAAGCACTGTACACCTTACTGTCTGCATATCTGTCAAAATATGTGCAAAGCAGTGGTTTTAGACAGAAAAGGATTTCTAAAGGGTTGTTTGCTTGCCATTTTCATGCATTTATTTACACGCAGTAAAAACTGGCTGACAGAAAGTAGAAAGGGGCATATTGGTAAGGAGGAAGCTGGAGACAAATATGCACGAGCCCAGATGAGAAGCATTCCACTTTTGTCACTTGAATCACTAATCACATTTTATAGCAGCCATTTAATTTTAATTTTTTCTTCCCTCATATTAAATAAAAATGTTAACAAGTTACCAATTAGGTAACATAAAAGCATTATGGGGCATCACCTCCCCAACTACTAAATTTTTAAAAGATAACATTTGAAATTACATTAACAATTTCTTCAAGTTATACTGCAGAAAGATGAAATCATGGCAAAATTCTCCCTGAAACAAAAGACAGCAAATTATCACATGGTACCACTCTTTGTCCCACTATCTCACTATGCAAGATTGAGATAGTCCCTTTCCCAGTTTTATGCCTGTTCTTCATATTTGAACCCATACAATCTGATTATCTGACATCACTTTCTTCTTTTAGTGCACAATTCTTACTATGGAAGATTTCAATATTCATGTGAATAACTCTATAGATACCTCCTCACTCTGCCTGAGCCCCTCTTCCTCTTTTCCTTCCATAAATATACACAACTGCACAATACTTCTATTATACATCTACTCATTCGTACTAATGACCTTGTCATCTTCAAGCACAGAGTTTCAGATTTATCTAATTTGGTTCCCCAGCTGTCCAGTTTGAAATCACCACCTCCTCCAATGGTATCTCTCCTCATTCACAAGAACATAAATGCCATATGAGGTGAGATCAAAAATTGAAGCAGTAACATCAGCTAATCCTTTACTGGGGAGTGCTCTAGTGACTCTTCATGAAATTAGAGTGGTGACAAAACATGAAGTACATACAACATTTCTTTATGATGGACCTGCTGATCAGGACATGAAACTTCCTAGCCTTAATTATATAGCTATATGCTCATACCTCCCTATTCAATCTGTCAGCACTACTGACTTCCATAAAACATGTCACCCACCCTTACCCTATTTTTTTTTTTTTTTTTTTTTTTTTTGAGACAGAGTCTCGCTCTCTCCCCAGCACTCCGGAGTGCAGCGGCACGATCTGGGCTCACTGCAAGCTCCGCCTCCTGGGTTCACACCATTCTCCTGCCTCAGTCTCCCAAGTAGTAGCTGGGATTACAGGCGCCCGCCACAACGCCCAGCTAATTTTTTTTTTTTTTTTTTTGTATTTTTAGTAGAGATGGGGTTTCACCGTGTTAGCCAGGATGGTCTCGCTCTCCTGACCTCGTGATCCACCCGCCTTGGCCTCCCCAAGTGCTAGGATTACAGGACTGAGCCACCAGCCTGGACTACCTTGTCTTGCAACTTAAGTATTAAAACATGGATGATTATTTGCAACATTAAGAACATGCGCTTTCTTATTAACTACAAGGATTAACCACATTGCTAACAAAAAATGCAAATCTCAGGTAAAATAATGTTTTCTATTTTCTCTTAACAGAATGGTGCAGTGATAGGGTCACAGACAGGTAAGTATAGGATGCTATGGGAGAATTCTGAAGTGGCAAACCAAGGCCTGGAAAATCTGAGAAGAATTCTTAATGGAGACATGACAAAAAAAAAAAAATTTAAGGCTTTAGCCAGGTAAAAGAGTTGGGGTAGGAAAGGAGGTGATCTTAAGATACATTTCACAATAACATTTTAGAACATTAAAAATAAAATATATTGGGTTAAAATACTGTCAACCTTACCATTCAAAATAGGGATATGCAGCTATTTCTGATGCTGAGAAAAAACAGAATGCCATTTTAAAAATTACATTCAAAAATACCCGAGGGCAAACATCTTCCTGGGATTCATGTGCAATTATTTGTTGCTTGGCAGAATATCTTATCACTAGCCAACACACCTGTTATGTCATAATATTTACATAGAAGAATCACGTTGTTCTTCTGAAAAATCTCGGTGACCTCTAAAATGCCTAAGATGTTTAGAAATGACGAAGACTGATTCATGTGCATTTAGAATTTAAAAGATTTTCCTCATGCCATTCTTGGATTTCCTTTAATATTTTTCCCATCCATTCCTCCCCTCTTTACTATGTTTCAAGAGTTCTGAATTGGGGAATATAAAAATATAAAAATGACCCCATTGTATGGTATTCTTTAGTTGTAGCCACTATTATTCTTTCTTTGCAGTGTTGTAAACAGACTCATGTTTCAGATCAGATATAATAATATAGATGTAGGAGTAAGGGCTGAAGTTAAGAAAAAGGGACTAAAAACCCTTGCTTTCCCATTTACTAGCTCTAAGCTTCCATATCCTCATCTGTAAAATGAGGATAATATGAGTTGTTGCCTTTTACTTATTTATTAACAGTTGTTACTTTGTAAATGAAATAACATAGTAAAAACACTTAGCCCATCACATAACACCTAGTAGAAGCTCCATAAGTATTTCTAACATTATAGATAAAATTGTTTTTGTTTTCCTTAAATATAGAGACTAGTTATAAAAATTTAAGTAAACAAATATTTTGATGCACTCAAATAGTTCAGACTCAAATGTTCTGTCACTTCTCAGAGAAAAGCCTTGCCAAAAGAGGCATCCAAAACAATCTTGAATAGTAGTCTGGCAATATACAAGATTCATACAGCTAGTCCTCTAGCAAACCAACTCCAACATCATATTAACATAATTAGACCAAGTAGAATTTATCCCAGTAATGTAAAGGTGCTTCAAAAATGTAATATACCACATTGGGAGAGGAAAGGGAAAAAAACACACATGATCAAGTTAACTGATTTTTTTTTAAAAAGGTATTTGACAAAAGTAAACATCATTATTTAAAAATTCAGATAAACTGGACTAAGAAACGATTTTCTACAAAATGAAAAAAGACATTTGCAAAAAAATGTGCAGCTAGCATCACACTCAATGTAAGAAGATTGAAAGCTATCTCCTAACATGAGAAACAAGACAGTATGCCTACTTTTACCACTGCTATTCAACATTGTACTGGAAGTCACTGATAGGTCAATTCAAAAAGAAAAAGAAATACAATACATCAAATCGAAGGGAAGAAGTAAAACTATCTTTGTTCACAGATGACACGATCCTATATAGGAAATCCCAAAGAATGCATAAGAAAACTACTAGAGCATCTAAATTAATTCAGCAAAGTTCAGGGTTACAAGATCTACAGACAAAAAATCAGTTGCATTTCCATAGACCGGGAATGAACACTGCAAAAAAGGAAAATAAAACAATTCCATTTATAACAGCATCTAAAAGAATACCTAGAAATAAGTTTAGCCAAGGATATACTTGTACATTGAAAACTATAAAATATTGCTGAAAGAAATCAAATTTAAATTACTGAGAAATTTACGTTATTAACAATGGAAAGACATTCCATGTTCATGAATTAGAAGGCTTAATATCGTTAAGATGTCAGTACTACCCAAAGCAATGTAAAGATTCACTTCGGTCAGGTGCAGTGGCTCACGCCTGTGATCCCAGCACTTTGGGAGACCAACGCAGGCGGATCACGAGGTCAAGAAATCAAGACCATCCTGGCCAAGATGGTGAAACTCCATCTGTACTAAAAATACAAAATTTTGCTGGCGTGGTGGTGCATGCCTATAGTCCCAGCTACTTAGGTGGTTGAGGCAGGAGAATCCCTTGAACCCAGGAGGCAGAGGTTGCAGTGAGCTGAGATTGCGCCACTGCACTCCAGCCTGGCGAGAGAGTGAGACTCTGTCTAAAAAAAAAAAAAATGAAAAAAAAAAAAAAAAAAGGATTCACTTCAATGCCTATCAAAATTCCAACAGGCTTTTCTTGGAGAAATGAAAAAGCTGATACTCAAATTCATATGGAAGTATAAGGGGCTCCCAATAGCCACAGCAGTCCTGAAAAAGAGAACAAATTTGGAGGATTCGCACATCCTGATTTTGAAACTTACACCAAAAGTACAATAATCACAACAGTGTAGCATTTGCATAAGGGTAGACATGTAGACCAATGGAATAGAACTGAAAGTTCAGAAATAAACCCATACATCTATGGTCAATTGATTTTCAACAAGGGTACAAGTACACTCAATAGAGAAAGACCAGTTTATTTAACAAACTGCTGGAACGACTGAATTTCCACATGCAAAACAATGAAGTTGGACCTCTACATCATATCAATTACAAAATTGAATGCAAAATGGATCAATGCTAAAACTATAAAATTCTTAAAAGAAAAACAGGGGAAATCTTTAGGACCTTGGATTTGGCAGTGGATTCTTAGATATGACAACAAAAGTATGAGCAACAGATGAAAACAACAGATAAATTGAACATCATCAAAACATAATTTTTTTTTACATTAAGGGATGCTATCATGAAAATGAAAAGACAACACACAGAATGGGAGAAAATATTTGCAAATCACATATTAGATAAGACTATAATATTGAGCATATATAAGGAACTAAAACTAAATAATAAAAAGATACGCAACACTTTGGGAGGCCAAGGCGGTGGATCACAAGGTCAAGAGCTCGAGACCATCCTGGCCAACATAGTGAAACCCCATCTCTACTAAAAATACAAAAAATTAGACAGGCATGGTGGCAGGTGCCTGTAGACCCAGCTACGTGGGAGGCTGAGGCAGGAGAATGACATGAACCCGGGACGTGGAGGTTGCAGTGAGTAGAGATTGCACCACTGCACTCCAGCCTGGTGACAGAGCAAGACTCTGTCTCAATAAATAATAATAATAATAATAATAATAATAATAAAAAGATAAACACCTCAATTAAAAAATAAAGAATCTGGATAGACACTTCTACAAAGGAGATATACAAATAGCCAGTAAGCCCATGAAAAAAATGCTAAGTATCATTAGTCATTAAGGAAATGCAAACCAGAATTAGATCTTACTTCACAGCCATTAGGATGGCTATGATTTAAAAGGAAAAAGAAAAGTAACAAGTCTTGGCAAGGATATGGAGATACTGAAACCCCCATACACTGCTGGCAGAAATCAAAATAATACAACTTCTACGAAAAATAATTTTGTGGTTCTTCAAAAATTTCAGCACAGAATTACCATTTGACCCAGCAATTCTACTCCCAGGTATATCTTCAAAATAATAGAAATCAGAGACTCAAGGAGATACTTGTGTACCAACGTTCATGCAGTATTATTCGAAATAGCCAAAAGGTGGAAAAAATCCAAGTGTCCATCAACAGATAAATGGATAAACAAATGTGGCATTTACATACAGTGGAATATTATTCAGCCACATAAAGGAATGAATTTCCGATACATGCTACAACACGTAAGAAATAAGTCATTCATGCTAAGTGAAATATGCCAGATACGAAAGGACAAATATTGTGTGCGTCCACTTATGTGAAATAACTACAACAGGCACATTCATAAAGACAAAAAGTAGATGAGAAGTTACCAGAGGGTAGGGAAAGGAGGGATAAGCGGGGAGGGGCTGTTGTTTAATGGGTACAGAGTTTGTTTGGGAGTCATGAAAACTTCTGAAAATAGTGGTGGTGGCTGCACAACATTTGTGAATGTAATTATTGCCACTGTACACATGAAATGGTTAAATGGCTAATTTTATGCTATATATCTTTACCACAATAAAAATTATTTTTTGAAAACTTATATAGCTGGTTATTTTTGTTCTTTGGCATAATTTGCTAAGCAGGCAGTATTCGACTTCACTAATAGTGTATAAATCACAACTATGTTTATACATTTCTAGATGGATAATCTTAAGACCTATCTATTTCCTCTTAAAATAGAACAGGTATGTAATAAAATTGAATGGATGAACAAACAAGCAAATTTATAAATACATGGATAGACAAATGATAGCAAGCATTTTTAAATTCCTGTCTCTGGATAAGTAACTTTTGATTTTTGTTGCTGTTGTTGTTGTTTTAAAACCATACTCAAATATTATTGATTAAACATTACTAAAGAATTTATGATTTTATTTTAGGAGACTGAGTAGATAAAAAAATGATAACATTTTACAAATACTTTAAGATGGTTTGTACTTAAAGGATACTTTAAGATGGTTTGTTGCTAATGATTTTTTTATAATAATACTCTATTGAATGTGATGCCATCCTATTGCGATGTTGTATGTAAAATCTCAATAAGCCCAAGGCAACCTTATGAATTAAATTTACTTTTTTTTCACTCAACTATTCAATAAAAATGAACATACCAGCATGTATTGCCACTTATTAAAACACAAAACACCTTCTTAGAGAAGCAGATTTATCACTATGCCAAAAAGTTAATTGCTTGTTACAATGTGTTAAGGAAAAATGTGAATTCTTCCTATCACCATTTTTAACACTATGAATAAAAATCATTTAAACACCGCTTCCATTTTATTTTGTTTCCCTTTGAAACAAGTAGGTATGCTTCCTAAAAAAATTCTCTGCACAGTCAAATTTCAGTTTTTATTTGGTCAAAATGGAGAATAATTTTGTACAAATAAATTTTTTTAATGGTAACATTTTTAAGAAAGGACAGAACAGCAACTCTGCCCCTTCTAAAAATCCATACAACAGATATTTCACTGGATGAAAACCCTTCAAATTCCAGAAAAGTAAAACAAAAACTTTGTCAAAAACATTTTTGTTATAACCTTATATGAGCATTTTGCCTTTACCATCTACATTTTAGATTATGTCAATCAATATTTGTCAAACACATCAACTGAATTACAGTTTCTCATTGGTTCCTGGATATAAAAAATCTTTGCATAAGTATCAGAGAAAAAAGTTCAGTATTCTTAGGACATATCTACAACACTAAAATATCTGCAAAGACACCGTGCTTTTCCTCAAATGTTTGTTTCCTTTTTTGTATCAATCTACAAGTCACATGAAATGAACCAGTGAAGAAACCAACAAGTCTGGTGAATGGTTGTGACCATATTTCCATATGTTTCCCTTGCATATTCTCTCCATGGAAACCCTGACACACCACTTCAAATCCCACCATCGCTGCTAGCTCTCCATCCTCCCATCTGGCTCTTCCAGCTGTCCCTAAGGCCCTCTTCATCTCCACTCCATCCTAAAATTTCTTCCTTGCTGCTATTCTCTTTAAGTTTTAATCATTTCCTCATCTCACTACAAGAATCTCCATTCAGCCTCTGACTTATCTATAAAGAGCAGGTGTGGAGATTAATAGACTTCTAGACCAGGTAAGCAACAAATGAGGTGATGGGGCCCACTAGACAAGACCGTGAGTGAAAACGTCAGGACATTAGCAGAAGCAGCGGACTAACTGGACCCACATGTTAAAATGAGGCACAACAGACACAAACACTTACTTAGCTCCTTGGGAATTATTTTGCAATAAATGTTGTTGAATTAATGAATGAATGCATTCATGAATAATCTATGGTACTATTCTCAAAATCATTCCAGGGATAAGTTATTTGGCACACATGCATCTCACATCAGAAGTAATCAGCTAGCACAGTGATAACCATACCAAGGCTCTTCCACCTGTAATGTGAGATACTGCAGCTTTTCAAGTTCTACATTAGAAACCTATATAGGCAGTTCAGTAGTCCTGTGATTCTTTCGGTTAGGGGCATGCTGATGTGCAGTGTATAGGATAAGTCATAGATGGCTAAACAGCATCTGCACCTCAATGGCAAAGGAAGAGTGACTCAGACTATTGTCCAAAAGGAGGACAGAGTACTCCAGGGCTTATAGACTGTTAATTAAATCAATTAGTTATAAAATTTTAAAGAGAACATAACACACTATTTCTATAGTAACTCATGTCTGCAAAAAATGTGCAAACCTCTTAAACCTCCTCACATAGGAACTTGCTTAGAATATTAAAATATTAGGAAAGTCTGTCCTTTTTTTTGTTCTGGTTACCAGTGGATTCTGTAAGTCATTTCTGTTTATTCATCAAAAAACATTTCCCAATGTTTGTAATTCTCTGACATTCATCATGTTTTAATACAATCAGGAAGAAATATTTCCATGAAATTATTGACTTAATATAATCTTACATACACTACTGAATGGTATTGCTGCTATAGTTTTTGAAAGGAAGGTTAAAACATCTGACTTTTATAAATCAAAAAGAAACAAAAGGTACAAATTGATCAGAGAATAAAAGCACATTCAAAGTATAAAAAGTCAATGCTTTCCTAGAATTCTTCCTGGTTAAACATACACTGTAATTATTTTCCTACATTCAGTTTGATACCGTTGGGTGCTAAATATTCATTCTTGAAACAAACCTGAATCAGAAACTATTCATCTTTTTTTCAAATAGCTGACATGTTGCATAAACAGAAAGTTTTTGTAGTTTTTTTTTAAATAAACAATACACCATGTGAACTTTGATTTATTATGCAATTTATCTCTATCTCTCTCTGCTATATATAATTCAGAACCAAATAGGACAGTTCCTATACCATTAATATTTTCCAGCTCCTTTTGGCTTTAAGGCTATGATCATTTTTAAATGTTTCAAATGTACGGCATACATTTATCATTAATATTATAGTGGCATCACTGCTATTTTAAACTCTAATATCTGGGAGTTCATAACTTGGCACATCAAACTTGCTAGACAATAATGATGAAACTTAGCTTGCTACAACCTAGTTTTGCAGTAATTTTTCAAGAGAAAAAAATAAAATGCAATCTAATAATTTCCAAGTCCAAAGATATGTGAAATATTTTTAAATAGATTCATATACATTTGAAATTACAGAAACATATAAGGTATGAGTTATTAGGCTAATCTCTTTTCCTCAATTTTTTGTTTGTTATAGAAAAGCAAAAACAAGCAATTCTGAAAACATCAAAACTTCTCATATTGATTAGAACAATATGTTCCTATCTGTTAGGAAAATAAAGTTTTTCTCTTACTAAAATTACATGATTAATAATAATCTCCTTTTTTTAGAAATTTATTAATCACATGTAACCTAAGCTATTACCAACACCTATTAGGCAAGCGGTCTATGCTAACAAAATCAGATATAAGTTTATTAAGTAGACAACTTTTGAAATAAGATGAACTTCATTTAACAAATGTACTCTGAATGTAATTTTTAATTTTTTTTTTTTAAGACAGGGTCTGGTTGTCACCCAGGTTGGAGCTGGAGTGCTGTGGCACGATCTCGGCTCACTGCAACCTCCACCTCCAAGGTTCAAGCTATTCTTCTGCCTCAGTCTCCCAAGTAGCTGGGATTACAGGCGTGGACCACTACACCCTGCTAATTATTTTTTATTTTTTGTAGATACGAGGTTTTGCCATGTTGCCCAGGATAGCCTGGAACTCCTAAGCTCAAGTGATCTGCCCACCGTGGCCTCCCAAAGTGCTGAGATTTCAGGCCTGAGCCACCGGGTCTGGCCAATTTTTAATTTTTATATGCGATCTCGAAATTGTTTTTTATTCAGTCGACAGCTTTTGAATATTTGCTACATGTCAAGAGTTGCAGCAGGCTAGGATACAAAAATGAGGAGACTCTACTCTCAAGTACAGGCATACCTCGTCTTACTGCATTTCACTTCACTGTGTGCCACACACACTGCGCTTTTTACAAATGGAAGGTTTGTGGCAACCTTACATTGAGTAAGTCTATCGGCGTCATTTCTCCAACAGCGTGTGCTCACTCATGTCTGTGTCACATTTTGGTAATTCATTCCATCTTTCAAACTTTTTCATTATTATTATATCTGTTATGTGGTAGGTGATCAGTGATCTTTGATGTCACTGTTACAATTGTTTTGGGGTACACAAATCATGCTTACATACAATGGCACACTTAATAATTGTGTGTGTTCTGACTGCTCCACTGACTGTTCTCCCTCATCTCTCCCTCTTCTCAGGATTCCCTATTCTATGAGACATTAAAATATTAAAACTAGGCCAATTAGTACCCCTGCAATGGCTTCTAGGCATTCAAGTGAAAGGAAGAGTCACCCATCTCTCACTTTAAATCAAAAGCTAGAAACAATGAAGCTTAGTGAGGAAGGCATGTCGAAAAGCAAGATAGGCCAAAAGCTAGGTCACTTGCACCAAGAAGTTAGCCACATTGTGAGTGCAAATGAAAAGTTCTTTTAAGAAATTAAAATCACTACCCCAGTGAACACACAAATAACACAAAAGTGAAAAGAGGTTTATTGCTGACAGGCAGAAAGTTTTAGTGATAGAAGATCAAACCAGCCACAACATTCCTGTAAGCCAAAACCTAATCCAGGGCAAGGCCCTAACTCTCTTCAGTTCTATGAAGGCTGAGAGAGGTGAGGAAGCTGCAGAAGAAAAGCTGGAAGCTAGCAGAGGTTGGTTTATACATTTTGGGGAAAGATGTCATAACATAAAAGTGCAGGGTGAAGCAGCAAGTGCTGATGGAGAAGCTGATATTCTTATTAGAAGCTAAAGCAGCTGGTCACTTTAAGTGGAAGCCAACTCTCATTTATCATTCTGAAAATCCTAGGGCCATTAAGAATAATGCTAGATCTATTCTGCCTGTGCTCAAGGAATGGAACGACAAAGCCTGGATGATGGTACAATGTTTACACCATGGTTTATTGAATATGTTAAGTTCACAGTGAAGACTTACTACTCAGTAAAAAAGATTCCTTTCAGAATATTATTGCTCGTTGACAATGCATTCGGTCACCCAAGAGCTCTGATGGAGATATACAAGGAGATTAACACTGTATTCACGCCTGCTAACACAGCATCCATTCTGCAGGTCAAGGAGTGATTTTGACTTTCAAGACTTACCTACGTAAAAAATGGATTTCATAAGACTATCACTGCCATAGGTAGTGATTCCTCTAATGGATCTGGGCAAAGTCAGTTGAAAACCTTCTGGAAAGGATTTTGGATGTCGTTAAGAACATGTTTGATTCATGAGAGAAGGTGAAAATATCAACATTAACAGAAGATGAGAAGAAGTTGATTCCAACCTCATGGATGACTTTGACATGTTCAAAACTCCAGTGAAGGTAGTCATCGCAGATGTATGGAAATGAACTCGAGTTAGAAGTAGAATCTGAAAATGTGACTGAACTACTGTAATCTCACGATCAAACTTGAACAGATGAGGAGTGGCTTCTTATGGATGAGCAAAGAAACTGGTTTCTTGAGATGGAATTTACTCCTGGTAAAGATGTTGTGAACATGGTTGAAGTGATAACAAATAACACAAACTTAATTAATAAAGCAGCAGCAGGATTTGAGAGGACTGCCTACAATTTTATAGAAGTTTTACTGTGGATACAATGCTAGCACATGGCATCACATGCTAGAGAAATCTTTCATGAAAGGCCAAGTCAATCAATGGGGAACACTTCATCGTTGTTTTAAGAAATTGCCACAGCTACCCCAAACTTCAGCAATCACCACCTGATCAGCCAGCAGCCACCAACATGAAGGCAAGACCCTCTACCAGCCAAAAGACTGTGATTCCCTGAAGGCTCAGATGTCTGTTAGTATGTTTTTAGCAATAAAGTATTTTTAATTGAGACATGTACATTGTTTTTATAGACATAAGGCTACTGCACCCTTAGCAGACTGCAGCATAATGTTAACATAACTTTTATATGCACTTGGAAACCAAAAATATGACTCGCTTTATTGTAATACTGGTTTTGTTGTAGTAGTCTGGAACTGAACCTGTATTATCTCCAAGGCATGCCTGTAACTCTCAGTATAGAGATAGTTTTGTGTTTTAATTCATCTAATCACATTTAAGAAATTATCATAATGTGCATCCCCTCTGCCCAGCAAAGATTCCACAAAGCATGACTTTCCAATTTTTGTAAGTATGTCAAAATCCCCAAACCACAAAACTACACAATGTATCAGAAGTTATGTACGAGGTCACTTTTCACTGATGTAAAGAAAAGTTTTCCAGATAAGCTGCTGTGACCTTTCGAGAATCATGTACCGACAAGGTCTCATAACTGAGACTAAAACTTAGGTATAATTTCAATTCAGTAGTATTTTCTCCATGTTAAACTGCTTTCGTACAAAAGCTTATGACTATTCATTTGCATAACACAGAAGCAAAACAGCATTTTGAAAACCTGGCAGCCTTTCTGTATTCATGGCCCACAAATTTCTTACATACAATCCCCTCAATTTTAAATTTCTGTGATTAATCATGTAATAAAATCCTAACAAAAATGAAACGCATTGGTAAAGATATTAAAATACTATATGCTTTATCCACTCTCAGATTCGTGTTTGGTTTTTGTTGAGACAGCGTCTTACTCTGTCACCCAGAATGGAGTGCAGTGGCACGATCTAGGCTCACTGCAACCTCCGCCTCCTGGGTTCAAGCAATTCTTCTGTCTCAGCGTCCCAAGTAGCTGTGACTACAGGTGCCCACAACCACTCCTGGCTAATTTTCATATTTTTAGTAGAGAGGGGGTTTCACCATGTTGGCCAGCCTGGTCTCAAACTTCTGATCTCAAGTGATCCATCTGCCTTGGCCTCCCAAAATGCTGGGATTACAGGCATGAGCCATCATGCCCAGCCTACTCTGAAATTTGGATTGAAACAGTAGTTCACAAAAAAGAAAAAAAATTAAGTATTAAAAACAAACAATGAGATACTCAGCCACACGGCAGTGAACAAAATGTGGCCCTCAAATAAAAGCGTATTTAGAAAAAAGGGAAAGCTATCATTTTGCCATCTTGAAAATAGTGAAAATCCAGGTCATCAATATTTCCATTATGGATTCTTATGCCACTCCACCAAAGGGCTACAAAACTCCCAACATGCTCATATGAAGTATTCTGTAGATTACAAGTATTATTATACTTCACTTTTCTGAAAGCAGTTTTGAAAAACAAATTCGTCTTTTAAGAAAAACTTCTCATGTTACAATGTGTCTTCAACTCATGGCACAGTGGAAAAGTCAAGAATTCACCATAATCCTCTTTGAGAAAGACACAATTTTTACTTTCTTAGAACTTGAACCTGCCTTGGAGTTAAAGGTTCCAGAAAAATCACGGTTGGGACAGAACAGGAGGAAGGCCAACGTGAATGGCAGAAGGAAGAAGGGATGAGGACATGGGTGTGAAGTGGGAAAAAGGAAGCTAGTAGAGACCCAAGTGAAGGAATCCGGGGAGGAAAATGCAGTCAGGAAGCATCCTTGGTGCCAGCTAGGGAACTCTACACCAACTGCAGGGATAGCAAAGAGGGAAATGAGGGGCAGTCAGCTTGGAGAGCTACCACGCAAGATCTTTAGGAGCCTGGGGCTCCAACTCGGAAATGTCTCCAAGTAAGCTCAAAAGCCTTTTTAAAAATTACAAATTACCTCCTCTCTCAGACAGGCCCCTGTCTTTATAAGGATATGCTTCTCACAGCTTTGATTGAATTGTTCCATCTGAGGATGTCTGGTGGGGTCAGATGTCTGGTGTCTTTGTTTTCCTTGTGACCTTCTCTGTTCCTCAAGGCAAGGGCCAGTCTTGTTCGCCTTTGAATCCCCTTTAGTGCTTACAGCTGTCCTACACGAGGAACGCGGTCTCTAAAATATACTAAAGAGAACTGCAACTAACCCAGCGTTTCTCAGAGTTTATCCCAACTTTAACATTTGCACATTTTAGAGCAAATGTGCTCCAGGTGAACGCCTCAGCCTGTGAGTCCAAGCTGAGTTTCCGTATGCAATCTTGGGTTCTTCTTTAGCTATGCTGTTCCCAGGTGCTCAAAGAGCCCAGAAATCAGTCGAGAAAGTAACACATAAGGAAAAAAATGCTAAATGAAAAAACAAGCCAGAAAAACTACAGAAGGCTGTCCATCCCACTTTTGAGAGATGCACAAGAAATTCAGAATCTGTATGTGAGACTTGTTTAGGCGATCACATCTCCGAGGGCATGGAATTTTCCTAAAGCTGCCTCATTCACTTCTAAGCAAGGATTTTCGTTAAAGTATGTCATTCCTTACATAGGTATGCTGGAAATATCATCTTAAACTTCCCACATTCAAGATTAACCATGTCTGGAAGTTGAGTTTTTCCTCCCGATGTAACAGTTAGCAACAGTATCTCTTATTATTACATGGCATTGTAAAGGAATTGTGTTTTGCCCAATTCCTCTGTTTCTTAATGTCATATTGGCTCACAAATGTGCATTCAAGAATGAACAAATTCTGGACCTAAGATCTCATTTATAAATACATAAATCTATACTTATCAAAATTAGTATTATCTTCTATTTTCAGAAAAATAATAGTATAATACTCAATGTATACAACATTTTGTAGTCCATACATTTCAGATTTCAACAGCACAAATGCATGTAACACAGGATTTGGTCTTCAGCAGACTGGTTAATTTATCTTTACAATATACGTGTGTGTGTGTGCACGCGCACGTGTGTGCGTGTGTGTGTGTGTGTGTATTCATTCCATTTTCCATTTTTGCTAGCCCATTGGTTCTTAACTTGGCTTGAATACTTTGAGAAATTGCCCTGGGAGCCCTCTCTCCAGGAGATTTGAATGTCCTCAAAATAAATTTTGCATACATTTTGAGAGAGTTTATAGAACTTCTGAAGCTGACCATGGCCCCTCTGCTTAAAATCTCTGTGGTAGAGTCAACTGCATTGTCTTTTGTTACTAATTAACAAAGTCTGAACTTTATATACAAGTTTCTAAACCTGCTAGAATTCTACCTCCTGTGTAGACACCAAGCGTTGTAAATTCTATTCTTCTAAGAGGCTCAAGGAGTCATGTTATGAAATATTCCCTGTATGAAAATAGTCCTTGTGAAGCATGCAGAATTAAAATGGTCTAAACCATGAGAATGTCTTACTTAAATTACATTAAAAGGAAATCCAGGAGCAATATGGGAAAGTTTGGTAAGAAAAGAGCAGTGCCTTTAAATCTCCACTTAGTGATATACTAAGTGAAATGAAAAGCATTCGATTTAACCTTAGTTAACCTATTCCTCCTAAGCTCAATTTCCATACTCTTTAAATGTCTTAAAATTAGTGAAATGATTTCATTTATATTTTTTCCACCCCAAATTCATAAGTGAGGCAGAATCGTATGTGTACCGTCTCATCCCATTTGCCATTCAATGGAAGCCAGCACCATAATTCTGCATCAGAAGAGAACTGAAATGAAGGCAATATGTCTATCAAAGGGGCCTTATATTAAATGTAAATTTCTTTACTCTTTCAGATAAAAGGGCAAATTATTTAATTCACTTCAATTCATAAAGCATTTATGGAGAACTGAAAGGCACTGGGTTAGGATATGGAGGGAAAAAAATACAAAGATCCTTGGAGAGTGCCTGCCCTCCCACCAAGAGTCTACCTCGTACTGAGGGAGACCGATGTGCATGCAAGACAGATGTGAATTCAAGGCAGGGTGGAATGCAGGCTGTAACTGCGGATATACAAAGGGAAGAGATACTTATGTTTAAGGAAAATCTAGAAGGCTTCATGGATGAGGCACCATCTGAGTTGTCAGAAGGACGCAATCTCTGCTGCTGGGGTCAGGAATGGGGAAGATGCCCACAGAACAAGTAAGACCAGCTATGTGGGGTGAAAAGCTCAGTGCCACATGAAAAGGTGAAGTCCCTTGATTAAACATTACTAAGGATTTCAAGAAGATGACAGCAGCAAATTGAACCGAGGGGTGAGGAGGAGGCTTGTGTGAGTCATAGGTCGCAAGTCTATGAGGCCGGTCTGGCAGCTTATCATCAGCACAGCAACAACAGCAGTGGAAGCACATGGGGAGGCATGGTGGGGAGACCACAGACTGTCCTCCTGGGACTGGTACCTAGCAACATTAACCATCCAATTTGTGAGTGTGGATAAAGAAGGCAGGACAATTCTTCTATTAACATAAGGGAGCATTGCTAAACACACTTTGGGGATGGGGGGACACAAAGTACTCACAGAATGTGGACAGAACATAGAAATCAAACCAACATGCCCCCGAATATGGATTCCTATAAGCCTAGGCTGAGTAAGCTTGCTACAGAGAGTGTCACTCTGCTTGACAGTTTTGTTTGGGGGAAGGGGTAACTGGGGTAAATGGTGCACATTCTTTCAAATTTACCTTCAATTAAGCTGAAAAAAAAAAAAAATTAGAGGGAGTAAATTTTAAACCAAGCAAAAAAACAGGTATTCACATTTTCAGTGAGGCATAATATTTAAAATCTCCTGCCTTTTTCCTTCCTTCAACAATGAATTATCAGCCAATGCTCTGATAAGGCCTCTAGATTAGAAATGATTCTACTAACACTGTTTTATTTACACTACGCATGCTTTGAGTTTTACAGTTCAGTAAAAGTAGAGCTGCACAACTCCTCACATTAGCCCTGAGGCTACTTTAAGCTCCAAGCGGCTGCTCTGTAAGCATTGGAACGAATTCTCTGTAGTCCCCATAGAAATCCCATGGAATGCAGTTTCCTGCTGGTTTGTTACACTGCATCAGAATAATGATAATACGAGGATAGCCTACTAGATTATGCAATGAAACAAAACTCACACACCATAGTCCAACCAGAAAGACTTTAACCCTTCTCTTCTGCAATTAAAGCTTCCTATTTACATCGAAAGGTTGTTTGTGAATAATCCCACCAGGGAGTCAACCCAACAAAAATAAATCACCCAGTGCTTTCCGACAGGCCGAATCCAACGGCTGGCACCTAGTACAATAAGTACTTGTTGAACAAATGATGAATGCTGACCCATTTATCCTGACTGATTTTTCCTTCTGCCCAACCTGACTTACATTCCGCTAAACTTGTTTCTCTTACACCTTTCATAGAATACTTCAGTACATTTTTCTGCATTTTAAACGATTCCCTTATGAATTCTCATAACTCTGTATCGAAAAGTCCTATTAAATTCATAATGGGATAACCATGAAAAGGGAAATTATTGTACTAATTCCCTGTCTTGCCAGTACAGAAGGAAGTCAGTGAATTGACAGGAAAAAAAAAAAGGCACCTGTGCTGCCACAGGAGGAGAAATGGGGTTCTGAGAGTCAGCACCCCGGTTCTGCCTCTTACTAGCTCTGGGTACCCAGGAAAGTGATCCAACTTTTCCGTGCCATGATTTCCTCATTAGTAACAGGAATACAAAAAGAAATTTACTGAAGTAGTCACTGTGAAGATTAAATGGGACACCATGAAGCACTTAGTAAAGTATCTGCTATGTGGCAACTATTCAATAAATACTAGTTGCCATTATTATTATTCCACTAACAGTAACTAGAATAATGTATCTCTTTGGTTTTTTTTTAAGTTGTTCATTTGAAGAATATTTTAAAATATTTAAATAATGTAGAATTTTAAAGTTAATAATCATGAATTTAGAAGACAACTGGGAATAATATTTGTGACTGGTAAGAACTGCTTACACAGATCTTACTTACTTAAGAACATGATACAAGACCGATTACATAAACAGTTTTTCATCCTGAGACACTTAAGTTCCCAATTCCATTCTCTGATAAGTGAAGCTTCTTCACAAAATTGAAATCTTTATGAAACTTCTTTGTAAATATAAAATAACGTAGTTTAACATTGACTGATGGAATTTGAATACAATGTTTCAATATTTTGCTGTATAAGAGAAAATGGTGATAGGGAAACCATTGGCCCTCCTTACACGATTATCTGCTTTAAAAGACATACCAGAGAACACACGGATTTTCACAATTACTGAATTAAAACCTCACATCAAACCTTATTATCATTTTGAAATATTTGGCCATGCAAAAACCAACAGGCGAGCTCTTTCTAAAAGAAGTCTGTCATTTCTTCACTGCCCATAACCCTGCCAGCTTCCCAATGCTCCTTTGACAGTATAATCAGTCAATTCAATCAGAGAAATTTAAAGTACAATGGTAATTTTCTCTCACTTTTTTCTTTACACTGTCAGTTCAAGCCACCTGCTGAAAGCACTGATGTGGAACAGCTCAGTATTAGCTCTGAAATTAGTACCAGTTACCAGTTAAATACCTGGCACATTCAGCCTGGAAGAGAGTCTCTTAATGGCGTGTTAGCCCATCAGCAGAATCAGCACATTACTTAAACTAGCCTTTTTTTCCAAGTCATCTGACCCTTGGTATAATGACACAAGACTAAAAGCAAGCCGGGAAAGGAAAATGGGTTCAAGGACATAGATGCAAATTCGAAAAAAGCAACACTTCCGCTTAAGTATTCTTAAGTGTGATGTTACTATGGCCTACTCTAAACAAACTTCTAAATTCAGTATCCAGCCTGTATCAATAGCTAAAACGTTTAACAAGATATAACTTGTCCAGCAAGTATTTTGTAGAAAGAAACACTGCATTTTAAATGAAACAGTCTTTCTGTTTACATTTCAACTCAGAATTTGCGACTGTGTGCACATTTTTCACATGTACCCTTAAAACAGAGAGTAAAATGCAATTACCTCTGCTCTCTTACATGCTCCAGCTCTCGCCTGGCCTGCCAAGCTCTGCAAGTAGGTTTGTGAGCACTGACTGAGGCCGCCAGGATGAAAGGCATTTACTCCATCTACTCAGAGGGTCGTCAGTGGACAACCTGTACAAGATTTATGCTTTAAATAATAAATGAACTAAACACCTTGAGGTAATTGGCTGTGTGAAGCTTCACAATAGGCCAGATAGCTTGTCTGAACAAAGTAAAATAAGATTAAATAATGAATGAGGGGTACAGAGATGTTCAAGCCGCACTAATACTGCATGGTTTTTTGAAAAAGTGAAAGTGGTCGGTGAGTCAGGTTGTCACGATTTTAAGAGGTGTCACTGGGACTTCCTTTTTCTTTGTCAGCAGTAATGATTTCAAAGATCTATATTTTTCTAGATTCCCAGTGTTGAGTGCATAGCAGCCAGTTCTGAGTGACAGAAGATTGTCCAAAGTCTACCCATGCTCAATTCCACTTGCAATTTATGAAGACAGAACCAACATCCGATGATGGCTGGAGGAAAAATATCAGACCAAACTTTTGAAAAATAATGTTTCTGACACATGTACAGATTTAATACCATCTGCCACCACAGGGACCAATAAAGAGAGGAGGTTCTGTCAAGCAGTTTTCTAAGTCAGTTGCAGTGTAGACACTCCTGTTGGGCCACTTTTTTTTTTTTTTTTTTTTTTTTTTTTAAACAAAAAGTTGATGTTTGGTTGTTAGCTTTGGAGAGAGTAAGAAATTACAGCCATTGGACAGTCAAGTCACAAACATGAGAAGAGTTTAAAACGAAACAGAAACTGCATCCAGGCACATTTGTAGATGCTAATTCCATCATAATTTGTTAATAAATTGTATTTAGCTTTCTTTATTAAATTTTTAAAAGATCAGAAGATTAAATAGTCATTATTAATTCTTAGTGTGATAGTGGCCTGAGGCTATGTAAATAAAAATGTCCTCATCAGTGTGAAATGCATATTAAAGTATTTACAATTGTAAAGATATGATGCCTGGGACTTGCTGGAAAATACCATAGGGAGAGAAAATGAAGTGGAGGTTAGATAAAATAAGATTGAAAAAATATTAATTGTTGAATGTAGATATGGATGCATGGAGATTCATTATTCTAGACTCTGTTTTGTGTTTGAAAATTTCTGTAATGAAAAGTTTAAGTACACAAGTACCTGGCTGCACTACACCAACACAAATGACTGTATAAGCAGGTACATAAGGAAATGCTCTTGGCAGGGATTTGCAAAATTCATTCAGCAAATATGCATCAGGGCCAACCATGTGCCAGGCATGGTGCCTACTCTCTACCCAGGATGAAGAAGCCTAGGATTCTATGCCCCATCCCTGGAGGAGTATGGCCTATTCAGGGCTCCCCTGATAACTGACAGCAGCACTCAGCTCTAAGACCTGGCTCCTCAGCCTTCATGGCTGAGGTCCTATGTCACTTCCTCACATGAGCCATTCCTATTTCCCACATCTTATCTAGGCAACATTCCTTATCCTGCTGGTCTCTACCTCAACCCCGACTTGTTTCCTTCAGAGTACTTATGAACATTTGTAATCCTTTTACTTGGCTATACTCTCATTGACTATCTCCTCCAGGACAGTGCAAATGGGAACCCTGCCTTTCCAGTTATCCCCTGTATCCCTCAGCTACAAGACAATAACTATTGATCTCTCTCATTATCCTCTTAAACCATGGAGGAAGCCATCGTGAGCTTGCTACTTTCGTTTGCAAATAAATATACTCCTTTAAGACTACAGAACCAGTATTTGAAACATAAACTAGAATGTCAAGTACAGTGATACCAATGTATTAGTATCCTCATTCTTCACCTTTATTTTCTTAAGTATATAGCATTTGTTGATTAGAAGACAGTGGTCAAGAACTTGGGCCTTGGGATCCAACGTACCTGGGTTTTAACTTCTTTTCACTAACTGCATAAAGTTGGGCAAGTTAATTAGTATCAATGATTATTCTTCTCTACATCTATAAAATGGACAGGTATTAACTAAATCACAAAGTTTTGAGACATCAAAAATTAATCATAACATTAAGCAAAGTGTTTGGAACATAGTAGGTATTCAATAAATATGCTCATTATCTCCATACTACTTCCCGCTTCTAATACAATCAGGAAACTTTATACAAAAAATATTAAAAAATTAATCTGGGGAGATGCCTTTAGACTTTAGATCTAAAGAGTATATTTAAATAACTTAATATCCCCATGCTTTCTAAGGAAAAGCTAAAGTCACTGCCAGAGCATGAACATTCCAGCCAGTACATGAATGCATACTAAAATATCTGTCATCTTTCATTGTCCTTCACTGTTGGGAAAATACATACATTTAACTCAACTTTGAATTTGTCCAAAGTATGTTCAATGCCATATTTCTCCATATGTACTACAATGAAGACCAGTGAGGCACTGAGTGAATGAAACATATCAGTTGGAGAAATTCAGAGTCTTTCACTTGGAAGTAAAATGCCCCAAAGGGAGAATGCTAGCCAGCCACTGGTCACATGTGGAACTTCAAAGATGAGAACAAAACCTGAGCGCTGACTTCACCACAAGTTCCTGCAGTTCTGTGACTTTAAAAAAAAAAAAAAAAAAGTAAATAAATAAAAACAGAATCATAACCTTTAGAAAGAACACAGAATCTGTACTTGAAAGATGGACAGAGCCACAGACTTTTCTTTGGCACAGTTAATCAAACTATTAATTCAGAGTTTTCATTAAATTTGAAATAATAAAAATCACCACTTCTGGACCACTTATTTGCTATACACTTGGACATATGGTCTTAATATCTCAAAACTGAGTTAATAAATCCACAAAGATAGATTTTATATTACCATTTTGAAGACAGTGAAATTAAAGCAGAGAAAATATAATTGACTTGATCATGGCATCACTTAAAAATAAGTGGAGAAGCCTGGATTTGAATCTAAGTTTTCTTATTTAAAAACATGTACTCTCATGTCACATACGTGACACTTTTATCCTGCAAAAATTGAAAAAAGTTTTATATGTAAGATATGTTATCCTTAGATTTCTCATAATGTGAGTTAAACTAGCTAGCTACAATGCTTTTATAATATGCAAAATATTGAAATAATTTCATTTTTAAAAATTTAAATTTGAGTTTAGTCTCAATTTAGAAAAACTTGTCTCTTGCACTTAAAATCATAAGTCAGCACAGTCTTTATTCTATATGTAAAAAATTTTTCTTACAGAACACATAAGTAATAGTAAACGAGTAAAAGCTCGTTAGAGGCCGGGTGCAGTGGCTCACACCTGTAATCCCAGCACTTTGGGAGGCCGAGGCGGGCAGATCACAAGGTCAGGAGATCGAGACCATCCTGGCTAACATGGTGAAACCCCGTCTCTACTAAAAATACAAAAAAATTAGCTGGGTGTGGTGGCGGGTGCCTATAGTACCAACTACTCGGGAGGCTGAGGCAGGAGAATGGCTTGAACCTGGGAGGCGGAGTTTGCAGTGAGCCAAGATCACGCCATTGCACTCTAGCCTGGGTGACAGAGCGAGACTCCATCTCGAAGAAAAAAAAAAAAAAAGCTCGTTAAAATTAATATTATCATTAGCTATTCTGCACACAAATTTACACATGTGGGTGACAATATGAAAACGTCTAAGGACAGTGATTTAAGTTTTGGACAAAAGAAATCTGAAGTTAACAAGATTCCCGTAATTCTACAAGAAAATGTTTTACCTTGGGGGTTGGTTCATCAGTAACCACAGCACCCAAATTACAAGATGCCTCACAACTTACTGTTAACCCAATGCAACCTTCAGAGCTCACGAAGCAATTTTGGTGCATCAATTCATAAACAAATTGATAGTGTATGACATTTAGCTTTAGGTAGTGGGTCTACATGAAAAATAAAATGGGGAATTACAGTAACATTTTGGTTTTTAATTTAATTATTTTTTTTGAGATGGAGTCTCTCTCTTGTTGCCCAGGTTGGAGTGCAGTGGTGTGATCTCGGCTCAGTGCAACCTCTGCCTCCCAGATCCAGGCAATTCTCCTACCTCAGTCTCCGAGTAGTTGGGATTACAGGCATGCACCACCATGCCCAGCTAATTTTTTTATTGTTAGTAGAGACAGGGTTTCCCCATGTTGGCCAGCCTGGTCTCGAACTCCTGACCTCAGGTGATCCACCTGCCGTGGCCTCCCAAATTGCTGGGATTACAGGCATGAACCACTGTGCCCGGCCAGTAATTTTGTAAAAGAGCCTGTCAAAACCTTAGCCAAGAACCCCTTTCCCTAACTACAATAATCAACTCCCCAATATGATTAACATGCTTTCAGTTTACCAATAGTAATTACCAGTAGATGAATAAGAGGGCCCCTCTTTAAGGCACCCCCAATCTTGTGGCCTTTGCACTAGCTGTTTCCTCTTCTGGGAGTGCTCTTTCACTGACTTTTGTTATGTACTGTTCTCATAATTTAACGTCTACTGTCTTATCTTCAGCCCTTCCGTGAACACCCTCTCTCTGGAGTACCTTAGAACTCCCAATCATGGTGCCTATACCATTTCCCTGTTCCCTTTTTTAATACTTTTCCCACCTAAAGTTCTTAGGTTTTTATGACTGTTTACAAATTTCTTGTCTGCCCCAGCCCACTGTAATGTCCATTAGAACAGGGACATAATCGCTCATGTTCAGGTTCTCTAGCTAGTACCCAGACCAAATATAGTGTCTTCCAATAAATATATACACATCCAAACCAGTGGTCCTCACACTTCAGCATGTATCAAAATCAAGTGGGGGCTTGTTAAAACACAGATTTCTCAGTCCCACCTGAAGTTTCCAATTTGGTAGTTCCCAGGCTGGGCCTAAAAATTCAACTTTCTAACATGTTTCCAAGTAATACCAGTGTAAGGAATTAACAAAGATCAACCACAGTTCACAGTACAATCCACTGAGGCTTTCTAATGGACTATCACTGCTCAATGATTTTGAATACAAGTAACAGATTCCTTCCCCAAAATAAATGTAACTGTGAAATTTTAAAGAACTTTTTCTCTTTAAATTTCCATTAAAATTTCCAACTCTAAGCTTTAAGTGCCTCTTTTACTTTTTACATGTAATTAGTATCATTATTACTAGCCAACATTTACCAAACACTAACTCCTAGTTCCAGACACTATTTTAGGCACTGGTGTTATCTTCACATAATCTTCACAAAAACCACATGAAGGACTATTGACATCCCCGTCTCACAGATGAGATGACTGAAGTACAGGGATACTAAGTAACTTGCCAAGGTCACTTGTAAGTGGTCAGGAAGACATCCAAACCCAGGAGACCTAGCTCCAGATCCTGACTTGTTAATAAACACAGTGGTACCCAGTCTTACACAAGGTACGTATTCCATGAACAGAGACTCTGGAAAGTTAATATAAAATATAGTCCTATTTCCTGAATCATGGATCACCTGAACCACAGGTTTTTTACGAGCTCTAATTTTTTTTTCTCTTTCTTGACCACAAAAAGAATGCATATAAATGATGAATTCTGTATTTATACTCCTAAAGGGAAATGTGTGATTATGATACCTCACCACTAGACAAATACAAGGTATGTGTGTGATATACTGGCTGTCCCTGCCTGTGAACATTCCTGCAACGTAAAAATTTCTTCATCCAAGGACAAGTTCTTTCACCTTCCCATCTGTCCTGTGAATTTTTAAATGTCTGAGACAGGTGGCCTGTTGGAAACCTAAAACCCTGTGGGTACAAGATATGATTAAAATCTGATGTTAGGTTCTCTGATAAAGAAGAGTCCTGTGTTTAGGCAGGATTTTGTAAGTAACCTGCAAAATATGTCAAACATAATTTGAACCTTACATAACTAAAATCTCTTAAATTCTAGATCAGCATATGCTATAACAAACTTTTGTTTGCTCAATTTCCCCATAGAAAAGTGCAGTAAGGACTACATACCAATGCCATAAAGCAGTAAAATGTGACTGAATAACAAATTTTTGATGATTTGAATGCTATATTCTTTTTCCCCTTTCTATATTCACCAGTGGTTTTGGAAATGATGTAGTCTACTCTTCTTTTTTTAGAGTTCCTCTTGATTCTATCTTTGGTAAATATAACTACAGTTCTCCAAGCAATATTTATAAATACTGCATTAATGGCAGTTAATAAAATCAGTAAATAATGCAAGCCGAGTTCCATAATTGCATATTACTGAGCTCATTGCAAAATATATTATTCAAAAAACCTTAACAATAATTATGTTTCACCTAAATGCTAAGCGCCCTGTGACTTCTCTGAGAACTAAAATGCAAAGGAGAAGAATTAAAAGGCCACTTGTCAGGAACCACTCCCCAGTTTATATTTGTAATGGAAAGCACAATACAATTTTTTAAAATATCCATTTCTTTCTAGAAAACATGGAAGGAATTTAATTGAAATCTATTTAGTGAGAACTTCAATCTATGCTGAGTTTAAAGTTTGGCACAGAATACTAAGCAATGATCATGCAGATAATTAAAATTTAAAACGTTAAATGATTTATATTCTTGTAAATAATTAAGGGAATTTAAAAATCCAAGTAAGGAAATGTTCGAAGAGAATATATATCACCAATCTATTTTCTAGAACAATAACATGTGAGAACATGTTACTTACATTTTGTTACTGGTATTGTCAGCAGCCTTTAATTTAAAAAGCTTTAGCAAACTTAATGAAATTAACCTAAATTGATTGGCATTCTGATCCAGCAGGTATTAAACACACCAAGGTAAAAACAAGGCCACTGTGACAAATTCAATAGATCAATCTGCAGTGATGCAAAAATCCAATAAATTGAAATTTAAACTAAAGAATATTGCACAAATGCCAATCCCTGCTATGAAATAAACGAGTATTCATTTGAGACTATATTACTTACTATAACTACCATGAAATCTATAATTGTGTTGTTTTTTGATTCTACACCCTTATACTGATTTCCTTCATTTTTAAAAGTTCCTATTTTTATTATTTTCAGTGCATAGACTTCATCACCTAGGCCTCCCCCTTGGTCTTTGTTCATTCAATCATAAATCTTCACTAAATAGTGATCTATCTTTGCCAAGCAATACAGCTTTCAAAAGAAGTTTTTAAAACAAGTTTAAATTAATGAATAAATTGCCAGAGGGCATCTGAAGAGAGAGTAGTCTCTTTAGAGTAGTAAAAATATGGTAATATTTAAAAAATGTAGAGCATAGCACCGTTATTCACTATTTTGATGTTGCTGGCATCCCCAAAATGGGAATCAATACAGAAAAATATGCCTCATCTACAACATGAAGACAGAGGGAAGACACCTACACAATTTCTGCTGACACACACACCAGCACACCACACTCCCTACCTCTATACCTAGGATCAGCTTGGTGAACTTCGGCATAAGGAAGAAACCTCTTCCATAGCTGTGTTTATCTGCACGGAAAACTTGGCTCTGGTTTATATTCGTATCTCTTAAGCAACTAGCACAGTGCATTGTATATAATCTCTACTTGGAAAATACAAAGCCAAGCATAGTGGCTCATGCCTGTAACCCCAACTACTCAGGAAACTGAGGCAGGAAGATCTCTTGAGCCCAGGAATTCGAAGCTGCTATGAACTATGATTGTGTCATTGTACTCCAGCCTGGGAACAGAGTGAGACCCAGTCCCTCCCCACCCCAAAAAATCCTGAAATTATTTGAAAATACCCAGGAGAAAACTAAAATAATGCCCACAAGAAGAATGGAAATGGTTACAAAGGAGAGAAAGAAGTTGATAAATGGGAGTTGTTTGAACTGGCTCTAAATAATTCTCCCATCAACACAAAAACTTGAGCAAAGCCATCCCAATTTCAAACAATGTCTTCCCACCTACAGATGTCAGACTATCACAGCTGACACCTGGCACAAGAGGAATAGCACTCATCCCAAGGCAAAAGTTTTAAACCAAGATCAGCAAACTATGCCCTGCAGGCAGTATCTGGCCTAGCACCAGTTTTTGTTTAGTCAGTGAGTTTAACATATTTTTACAGTTTTAGATGACTGAAAAAAAGTTAATAATAATACTTCTGAAAATTATAAGAAATTCAAATTGCAGTGTCCATAAAGATGTATAGAAACATAGAAATCTTTACCAGAAATGCAAATCAACTGCATGTAAAAGTAAAACTCTAGGTAGAAAACTCTGGGTAGAAGCCTCAAATGCCACCATATAGACAGATCCTAGAATTGTTTTCATCAAAATAACAGTATGAAAATCTTTTCAAACATAGTACAAAACAACTATTTTGTCAACATCTTTCATGTAACTAATTGTCATATTTGTTTGTTAGGAAGCAGAATAAGAAGCCAGTGGCCTGGAATCCTTTTCTAAGGGAACAGAAAGGACTGCTGTCATTGCATATTATGTATTTTTTCCAGTATTTATTATCTCTACATGGGACCAACATCCTTAGCATCTTGAAAAGATGAATGATTTTAGATCTGTAAAAGGCTTCATGATCAGTGAATGAAAGTGGCTTTACAAACACAGTGTCCTCTGAGTTGTAAAAAGAAGTCGGGAAGCATTCGTCCCTGTGCAAAGGTGACCTATAAACCACAAAGCAGGAGATACCTGGTCGATGGGGCTCAGAGTGCAGCTTCCGACCATTAAACATTCTTAGACATTAATCTGGAATATTGGCATAGCAAACATTTTCAAAAAGATTATGCACACATTCCTTAGGATCAAAGGTGAGTTAAGGGAAAGTATAGTCAGAAGCATAAAGCAACAGCAAACTCACGAAGGGCCAGCTCATCTTAAACCAGCGGTAGTGCCACATCCATCAGCACAGCTGTCAATATAGTGAATTGGCGACTTGATTTTGCTTTAGAAACAGCTCTGGCAGCTAACTGCCCAGGCTCCAGGAGCCAAAATGGTAATCCAAATTAGGACACAGTAGCAGCAAAAAAGAGGAGAGAGATGGCCAATTCTACCTATACTTTTCCATAATGAGATCTCTAAATATTTGTACAACAGAGAATTCTAAATTGGAATGGCAGCCTGGACCCACACTGAATGCTCCCTTCTGATACCACATTAAAATTACAGGAGAAATTACATGTAAAAGACATAAACCCATAAGAACTGGGAAAACAGGAGAAGAGATATTAGCCATGAGACTTTTTGTGGTAGTAAACAGATGGATTAACAGCAATTTATTTAGCAGCAATGAGACAACAGACCCCAAGCCAACAGTATGGAATGCTGAGAAAGAGCCCAAAATACCACAGAAGCCATAAATGGTTTAGGACTTGGAGTACCAGTTACCCATGGAACTGAGCGAAAGGATGGTTCTACAGGAAATAACACAGCTAAAATAAAGGGGATTGTATGAAAGCTCTTTGAGATGCAATTAGATGCCTGGTCTCAGCTGCCGAGACCACCTCTGTAGAAGTGAGGGTGGGAGGTCTGGAGGTTTATTCTCTGGAGATCATTAAACAGGAGCTCTCTGGACTAAGGGATACCAAGAATGGTTATAGACCCAAAACGGGAAGAGTAAGTGATCATATGTACTCTGAGAACCCACTCTTTTCCCCACAGGGCTCCCAGAATACCTGAAGCTCTCCAAATAAGAAGTTGGAAGTTCCTTCTTTGGGGAAGCTAATCAGCCCAAGAGGACAAATTTAAAGATAACAGACATTGGAGTTCCCTACAGGGTTCACCTACACCACTCAGTAATGAATTTCAACAAGCCCAGTCCATGCACTCAGAACTTCCAAACCACTTAACCATAAATAGACAATCAAAGATTACATGACAGCTGAAAACTCTAACACAGAAGATAACGGCTCAGATGAAAAAAAAAAAAAAAAAAAAAAAAAAAGGAGAAAATGGTAACTTGCAAGAAAAACACTAAGCAAGGAGAAGAAAAGTAAAAAACAGCATGTTCCTATTATTAATCTTCAGGGAGAACAGAAACTGCATCTGCAAACAGGAACAGCTAGAATAAAAAGAAAATTCAGAGAACAAAAAAAAAGGTTTTAAAAACTAAAAACAACAAAAATGAGAGAAAACCAGTGTAAGAGAGTAAAAATCTGAGGCAATCTCCTGGACAGCCAAGCAAAATATATTGAGAAAATATTTTTTTTTAATCATTAAAAAAATTCCAATATCGAAACCGGAGCACAGAAAATGGGAACACAGAACAGGAAAAAAGGCAACAACGTGACTTAACATTTTCCAGAACTGAAGGATACGTTTCCAGATTAAAAGAGACCACCAAGAACCCAACACATTGAATAAAAGTAAATTCACACCACATTACATGCATCAGTGGGAAATTTCAGAACACCCAGGAAGAAGCTTACATGCAAACAATCATCAGAATGTCACAATCTCTCTCAACAACACAGCCAGAGGCTATATGAAAATGGAAAAACAGCCTCAAATTCTGAGGTAAAATTATTTCCTCCCTAGAATTCCATACAAAAATATCAATCAAGCAAGGATGTAATAGAGACATTTTTAGAAATTAAATCCCCTCCAAATCGACTTTTCATATACCCTTTTCCCAGCAAACTACCAGGGAATGTGCTCTGTCAAAGTGAGGGAATAAAGAAAGAAATGGGAACCACATGGGACAGTATGGACACCATATTTGTAGTCATCCTACAGAGGCCAGCTAAGTGTAATGAATGTCATTAGAACATCACTCTTGCTGGTGAGATACACAGCAATGACGGTTCCTGATGCAAACAGGAGAAGAAAGAAAAAAGGGAGGAAGAGGAGAAATAGTGATGCTCTCAACACAAATGGTTCTGATGAAGCTTTGTATCTATTGAAATCAACACCTTGGAAAAGCCTTCTGGTCCTTATAGACTAGAGTTGCCCAACTTTGGTACTACTGACACATGGGGCCAGATAATTTTTGTTGCAGGGGCTTTCCTGTGCACTGTAGGATGTTTAGCAGCATCTCTGGCCTGTACCCACCAGATACAAGGAGAAGACTCCATACACACACTTTTGACAACCATAGATGTCTCCAGACATTGACAAATGTCCTCGGGAGGGGCAAAATCACTCCTGGTTGAGAATCAGAGCTATAGAGTGAAGGAGAAAAGATAAAAATCTTCCTGGTGAAAGATGTATATGTAATATATGTATCCAATACACACCACACATGGTTGTATATGCTTAGTCTCTGGAGGGGTACAAAAGGAGTACTAGTAGCAGCTGCCTCTCTTAGAGAAAGAGAAAGAGACTAACTTTATTCTTCATTTATTTTTTAAATATTTTTATTATGTAGTCTCTTTCCAGAACAATGTACAAAATTAAATAATCTTACATTTCAAAGGAACATATCCTCTCACCTACACTTGTAGGAACGTGATCTACTAAATATGCTCCCATGCATATAAAATTATATGTTCAGTTATTATTTGTGACATTGTAATAGCAAAAAGAGTAAATAATTGTATTCAATGATAAAATGCTATGAAATATGTAATCTCATAGAATATACTAGTAGACAACCATAAAAATTAAATTCATCACATGATACAATTTTCAAAATAAATCATGAGGTTAAAAAGGCAAGGTATAAAACAGTATGCATATTTTAGGCATCCATGAGAAAATGCACATTCTCACCACCCTCTTTTCTTTTATACAAATTGATGGAAGTCGCTGATTCCAAAACAGGGAACCAAGTGGTAGGTGGCCAAGGCAGAAAAGAGGTTACATGTTCTTTGGTACCTTGAAATTTAACCACATGAAGATCTTACTTATTTACGTTAAAATAACACATGCACCCTGTGAATTTGTCCTCCAGTAGTTCTCCTGGGTTACTTTCTCAACTAGCAACGAAGGCCTCAGAAGGCCTCCTTGTGGGAGCAGTCACAGCCCCATGGCTATCATGTAGAAACTGTTGTTTCTGCAAGGATATGCTTCAAGGAAACTTGACAAAGAGGCCGGTTATGCCTCTGAATGGCATTTTGCATTGACTGCAATGAAATAGTTATCTTTCTTCTTTCTTCTCCCAGAGAGATTCACGGTTTTAAGTATAATGGTTGAAAAGAAATAAAGAATATAATTAATTCCAAAAAATCTCCTATTCCTTTCAAGGAATATCGCATTAGATCCAGCTTTTTAAAAACAAATCAAGAAGTCTTACCCCAATCAATAGGATACAGAGGCTATGTATAACAGTGAAATCCTATCTGGTTCTGAGTGGAAGGCCAGCAATGAAATTGGCTCAGGGAAGAAAGAGCTGTCAGCAAGGTATGGCAAAATGACTTCATAATCCAAAATCTGATTTCTCACTTAGACTGCTCTTAGGTTAAACTGGAGAAAAACGCATGAGATCAGAGACAGAGTAGTAAGTTCTGGCTTAGCTGTACTCACAGCGTTATTATGGAGAAATCATTTCACCTATTGCTAAGTGGGGATAATTTCTGAATACAGAACTATGGGAAGGATTAAAGAACAAGAGAACAACCACTAAGAGCACCTGAGAATTAAAGCAAACAAAATTTTATAACTTTGCATATTGAATTTATTTACTCAAAGGCAATGCCAGAACACTGAAATGCACAGGAAACTATTTGGAGCATTAGAGTTATCTAAATATTTCCTAGATGATCAATATTTGGTGCGTTTATTTCATAATAAAAACAATTTGAAAAATTTGAAAAAAAAAAGAAATGCGGCAGAACCTATCAACTTATTGCTGATGCATGTTTCAACAATGCTTTGCTTGAGTCCTTAGGTTCATTCTGACATGTGACATCACAGAGTCAAAATAACTTTGATGAAGGATGAGAGCTGAAGGACAAGTTAATCTTTTAAACCTCAGCAGGTACTCACTTAATAATTTTTTTAAGAGAAAATTCTGCCTGAGGGGTAAATTACATTTTAAAAATAACATGAACAGCTATAATGGTAGACTGGGTAACGAAGATGTGGCACATGTACACCATGGAATACTATGCAGCCATAAAAAAGGATGAGTTCATATCCTTTGCAGGGACATGGATGAAGCTGGAAATCATCATTCTCAGCAAACTAACACAGGAACAGAAAATCAAACACCACATGTTCTCACTCATAAATGGGAGTTGAACAATGAGAACACATAGACACAGGGAGGGGAACATCACACAGCAGGGCTTGTCGGTGGGTCGGGGGCTAGGGGAGGGATAGCATTAGGAGAAATACCTAATGTAGATGACAGGTTGATGGGTACAGCAAACCACCATGGCACGTGTATACCTATGTAACAAGCCTGCACGTTCTGCACATGTATCCCAGAACTTAAATTATAATAATTTTTAAAAATGCTGATTCCTCTATCTAGTTCAGGCAAAGAGGAGAAGTAAGAATTTTCTAGGTATATTTGCAGTCCTGAAGTTCTATTCGAGAACCAAATATCTAAAGGCTTTCTACATTCCTGTTTTCATTCAATAAATATTTTTCAAAGTACCCACTATATGTTAGGACACTACTAAAGGAACTACTTATATACATAAGTAAATAAGCCAATATGCAAGGTGGATATACAATTTTAAAGGAAAGTTAGACCAAAGGAGAAATACCACCACCACAAGGCAAATGATGATACCAACTGCAAAGAAAAACAAGTCATGTACATCAGAAGTACTGATGAACTACACTTTATTTATGGCTGTAGGCATTTAAAAGGTAGTCAAGAGAAGGTGTGATTAAGCACAACCTTGACTGATACAGAAGTTTTTAAATATCACTGAAGAAAAACTAATTTGAACAAGAAATTTTAAAAGCACTTATAAATCTTGGTCCAAATCAGTCACAGGAGTGATGAACACTTCAGAATAAGAAGAGGTGGCACAAAGTATATCAAGTTTTCTCAAATCATTTGGTGTATAGCCCTTTCCTTTACATACCTTACGGATTATTCCTATGTTGATGGATAAAAGGTAGAGTAATAAAAGCCTGTTATTCATATGTCACAAATGTCTCAGATAAGAGCTATCAACGAACCATCAATCATCGGTATATTTATATACTATGTCAGAAATAACACATCAGTACTCAAAAAATGAGTATTTTAAGTCTAAGGCAGTGTTGTCCAATAGAAATATAATGCAAGGCCAGGCCAGGCCCAGTGGCTCGCAGGGTATCCTCGCTGTATACTAGCACTTGGGGAGGCCAAGGTGAGAGGATCCCTTGAGCCCAGGAGTTTGAGACCAGCCTGGACAACATGGCAAGACCCCATCTCAACCAAAAAATTAAAAATTCGCAGAGTGTGGTGGCATGTACCAGTGGTCCTAGCTACTTGGGACGCTGAAGTGGGAATATTGCCTGAGTCTTAGAATTGGAGGCTTACAGTGAGCTTTGATCACGCCACTATACCCCAGCCTGGGTGACACAGTGAGACCTTGCCTCCAAAAAAAATTTTTTTAAAAAAAGAAAAGAATATATTGCAAACCAAATAAATGATTTTTAACTTTCTAGCAGCTACATTTACATTTTTTTCAGTTGAGCTTAATTTTAAAAACATATTTTACTTAGCCCAATCTGTCCAAAATATTGTCATCACAATTAAGAATGCAAAACTTTTCAGGAGACATTTTACATTCTTTTTAAAAAGTCTTTGAAATCCAGTGTGTATCTTTACAGCATATCCCAACTCTGACTAGCTACATATTAAGCAGTCAATAAGAACATGCAGCGAGTAGCTACCATAATCGACAGGGCATCTCTAAGGTATTATTGATACAACAAAACAGTTTGTAATGTTGGCTTATAATAAATATACAATATGAATGATGATGTGACATAATATTTTTATATACTCATTGTTCCTTGGGTTAATTTAGTACATTTCTAAGCAATAGAAATAACAGATGAATCTCCCAAAATCAGTATCTAAAATTAAAATTTTGCCTAAAATAAAGTCTCATGTTTGCTAAAAACAGTTAATATTGGAACAAAATTTAACCACACACTCAGGATGAATTGCCCCCTATGGTTACTTATATTACTGTAAACATCCTTCAGAGAAGAAAGGTAGCAAGGACAGGAAATTAATAAAAGGTGAATTTTCCCACATTTGTTTCACATTCTATTTGTTTCCTGAAGACTCTGCTTCTTGCTATTTGGTGTAACTGAGTATTTTCTTATACTATGGCCCAAGTTTGAATTGGAATTTATTTAATGTGTGTATGTACACAAGCCTTCTTTCAATATGAAAATATTGAAGTGAAAATTTTCTTACTGTATTTATAATGACTTTTTATTGGCTATAAAATTTTCATCTTCTAATAATTGCCTGGTATCTTCTAAAGGTCTAAAATATACATGACTGTGCATAGTTTTTTTTAATCCAAACTTCTTGATCTTAAACTAAACATAAGAGTCATTTTTATTTCTATCTCCTAGCATACTGGCTATTTGTGGTTTACTGTTATAGTTACAAAACAAGTTTGTCATTAATCATTTTATTTTCCTTTCAGAGAATTTTAGAGCAGCAACAGAACTAAGAAACACTTTTCAAATCCCACATTTTGCATATGGGGAAACGGAGTCTAAAAGAAGTGACCTGTAAAGAACAGTTGATTAATGAGAAAGAAAGCCTTAACTTCCAATCAAAACTACACAAACATGTCTTCTTTATTCACTTCAGCAAGGGTATTTTTACATTTAAAACAGCTTCTTTATTCTTTATAGGATGTGGAAGAAAAAATGCAGATTAAATTCAATCAATAATTTCTCATTCAATTATTGTAAGGTTGTTTTTACTTATTGCAAAGATAGACCATTGTGCCCATCTTTAAAAATGAAAAGAAAAAAAAAAACCTGACATACAAAAATCTTAACTTGTTCCACATATAAATTAGGAAGTGATTATTTGCATTACAAAAGATTTCACTTTACAAAAAAGATATGTAGCAAGGTTCCTTGAAATATCAAGTCCCTTGGTGCAGCAAAAATTTAATCCAATTTACAAAGGAAACAGGGAAGGAAAAAACTTCAGCTGAGTGTAACTTCTACTTAAAAATCTTCCCTGATCAAGTCATGGCCTTCCTCTCTGTTCTTCCTGCCCTTTGGTAAAGCTCTATCTTGGACATTATCCATTTATGCATCCCAGCATTCACACAGTAAATCATTAATTTGCCCATAGCTAAGGCATATTTAGGTGTCTGAAACTGTGGTAGGCACGGTACTGCAAAGGTGAATAAGATAAACCACTGTAGGCTCTCCAGAACAGTCTTTTATTGTAGAATATTACTATTGTTTTCCTCTTCTGCATGTCCTCCTAAATTCAGAGTTCCTTGAGAGCAGGGATTGTGTCTTATTCATAACTGAGCCTCCAGGGCCTAGCATGATGCCTGATTCATAGGACTCAATAAATGAATACTGAGTAAGAAATGTAATTGTTGAGTGCTATCATGTGCCAAGTGCCATCCTAGGTTCATTAAAGGATGGTCATCTCATCTAACCCTCACGAGTTTCCTCAAGATGGGGATTTGTACAGAGTATGATATTCAGGCTCAGAGGTTAGGGAAGGGGGTCGAGCATACACAAGTGGAAAGTGGTAGAACAGTTATGCAAACCCCTGTCTAGATAACACTCTGAAGCTCATGCTTCCCCCACTTTACAAACTACCAAATTGTGATATCTGTGCAATGTGTTGGGATGCTCACACTCATCATATGTAAGCAAAGAAATTAGTCATAAATATAGGAAAAAAACAGGTGAAAAGTGAAATTTCCCTTCTTCCCTTATTACTTCATCTTATTTTTTGAGAGGCATAATCTGTATTTATATATTAGGCAAGGCTCTAACAAGGACATAGCAGCTTCTACATGAAATTGTAAACCATCTGCGACTCTTTACTTGTGATACATTCATAGTAAAGCCCTCGGTAGTGAAGTATAGATTTTCAAGGAGGCACACTCTTTCATTCTTCTTTATTTTTCATATATTTAGTATATATTTTCTTTGAAAATAATTAAAAAACGACAAGAGTTCACATTTCCAGTTCCATGGAAACCCTTGGGTTATAACCTGGCCCTGACATTTCTTGGTCAGGTAGTCTGTGAAATCACATTAGGAGAGCTGCAAAGACAAAAAACTGAGTGAATGAAAAGAGCTGGGCATGATAAGGAAAGAAACGAATAGACAATAGGAAAAACAAGAAGGACACGGTACATAGCAAAACTTATCATGGGCAGTGCAGAAAATTAAACCACTAATGTGGAGAACAACACTGTGCTGTTCTTCTAGACCTCAGAAGGACAAGACAAAATACTGAAAATGATGAGAGGATTATCAGGAAGAATAGAAAGTAGATCTATCATTTGAATGACACCTATCACGATGCAGGGAAAAAATAAAAAGTGAAATAAAAGCAAAAGTCAAAGCCAAAACTAAAGAGGCACTAGAGAAATTTAAAAACAAAACCTTAATTTGCAAAGGAGAAAAAGGTTTCAAATCAAAGGAGCACATCACCATCCACACAAAGCAAGATTTTGCAACTTTCTAACTTTCCTTTGAAATTCCGGCCTATCGCTTCTTCCAGGTAATCTCTTCTCAACTTAACAAATATCCTGTTGGACTTTTATAAGGGACTGGAAAAGAATGGCATTCCTAAATGCCAAAAGAAAAATTTTCATACAAATACACATTCATATATACATACTCTGGGTAAAGGTTTTCAATACAAGGCCCAAGGGGTGGTGGGTGAACTGCAAACCTCTCTGTAGAATAAACCAGCTTATCTTCAAAGAAACAAAATTCTGGTTGGCATAAAATATCTCCCCTGTAACTTAACTATCATGAGAGAGAAAAAAGAACAAAAATTTCAATGATATAATTAAGAGGGAAATGTTTATAGGCTGAAAATTTTGTAACAAACCAAGTTGTAATTCAAGTATGATAACAATAATAGATAAAATATTCGAGGACTCAGAAAATCTAGCATATAAATCATTTTCTAAATCACATGAAGGCTAGGTGTGGTGGCTCACACCTATAATCCCAGCACTTTGGGAGGCCAAGATAGGAGGATCATTTGAGGCCAGGAGTTCAAGAACAACCTGGGCAATGCAGCAAGACCCCCCCATCTCTACAAAAAATAAAAATGAAAAAATGAATTAGCTGGGTGTTTTGGTGCACACTTGTAGTCCTAACTACTCAGGAAGCTGAAGCAGGAGGATCGCTTGATCCCAGGAGTTCAAGGCTCTAGTGAGCCATGAGTATGCCACTGCGTTCCTGCCTGGATGACAGAGGGAGACTCTGTCTCAAAAAAATAGTAATACTCACATGAAGATGTACTTCAGGTAACTGGGAAATAAATCAGAATTATAAAGATGCTGCAGTATGCAAGGACTGAAAGATTGAAATGCTGACATGAGTGTCTCAGTAACTGATGAAAACGTTACAAAACTATATCCAAATTTAAAAATTGTAAAAATAATGTAGTAGCAATAACTGAGTTCAAAACAATAGGTTTTGTCCAACAAGCACATCTTAAAGATGCTCAACATCATTCTTCACTAGAGAAGCACAAATCAAAACCACAATGAGGTCCCACTTCATATCCATTAGGATAGCTGTAAGTTTTTTTATTTGTTAAAAACATGAAAAATAAGTATTGGCAAGCACATTAGAAAATTCTGAATTACCAGTGTGAATGTAAGATGATTAAGTCATTGTGGAAAATAGTTTGGCTATTCCTTAAAAACTTAAATGTACAATGACCACATGACCCAGCAATTCCAGTCTCAAGTATATACCTAGAAGAACTGAGAACAGGTACTTAAACAAATATATGTGCCCAAAGTTCATTGCCGTTTCATTCACAATAGTCAAAAGAGGAAAACAACTCAAATATCCAGCAATGGATAATAAAGTTATGTTATATCCACACAATGGAATACTATTCAAACATAAAAAGGAATAAGGTAGTGACTCATGCTACAATATGGATGAATCTCAAAAACATTAGGCTCAGCGAAAGAAACCAGACACAAAAGGTCATATTATATGATTCCATTTACAGCAAACATCCAGAATAGGTAAATCCACAGAGACAGAGCACAGGCTGGCAGTGGGTGGGGCAGGGGAAACAGGAAGTAAATACTTAATGGGTATGAGGTTTCCTTTTTGGGGTGATAAACATGTTTTAGAACTAGACAGAGGTGCTATTTGTACAACATTGTGAGTATACTAATGCCACTAAATTGTTCACTGCAAAGTGGTTAATTTTACATTTTATACAGTTCACTTCAATCACAAACAACAATAGGTTTTATTAGAAGGTTTGAAAAGCTAAGAAAACAGAAGGAATTTTTTTTTTTTTTTTTTTTTTTTTTTTTGAGAGAGAGAGTTTCGCTCTTGCTGCCCAGGTGCAATCTTGGCTCACCTCAACCTCCGCCTCCCGGGATCAAGTGATTCTCCTACCTCAGCCTCCCAAATAGCTGGAGTTACAGGGATGCACTGCGATGCCTGGATAATTTTGCATTTTTAGTAGAAACAGGGTTTCACCACGTTGGCTGGGCTGCTCTCAAACGCTTGACCTCAGGTGATCCTCCCGCCTTGGCCTCCCAAAGTGCTATGATTACAGGCATGAGCCACCACGGCCAGCCATGATACTTTTTTTTAACCTTATAAACTGTAAGTGGTAACAAGCATAATTATCTTATAATCTTAAAGGAGATATGATTTAAGAGGTATTTCTTTTTCTTTTTTTTTTTTTAGATGGAGTTTTGTTCTTGTTGCCCAGACTGGAGTGCAATGGCATGACCTCGGCTCACTGCAATCTCCTCCTCCCAGGTTCAAGTCATTCTCCTGCTTCAGCCTCCAGAGTAGCTGGGATTACTGGCACCTGTCACCAAGCCCAGCTAATTTTTTGTATTTTTTTAGTAGAGATGGGGTTTCACTGTGTTGGCCAGGCTGGTCTTGAACTCCTGACCTCAGGTGATCCACCTGCCTCGGCCTCCCCTAGTGTTGGGATTACAGGTGTGAGCCACTACTAAGTGGTATTTCTACTGAAATCAAGAGAACAGCCAAATTTTTCTCCAGGACATAAAGGAATACATGAACATACATTAGGTATGTGTCATAGTCCTCAATGGAAAGATAGAATACTTCAGAAATAATAACCTTTCTATTCCCCAAATAAAAAGATCAAAGGGATATTCCTTAAGTTAACAAAAGATGTAAAAGCTTACTTGGAGAAACCAATATGTCAAGATTTCAAGTATAATTTAGAAAAGAGAAGTAGGACAACGTTTTTTCCCCCTTACCAGATACTAACATATTATAAAAATATGGCAATTAAAGCAGAATGATTTGAATACAAACATTGACATATGGCACAGAAAAAAATGGCCTGGATCCTAGTATAGGGCATGAAATCATTCAGTATGTTCAGTTATCTTTTTAGAATCCACTATATTCCACATACTGTACTAAGAGCATCAAAACCACATTTATTAGATGTCAACATAACTTCAGCACTATAGCAGCTAAGGCTAAAAGATGTTAGTGTATGTCTTGTGTTGTTCGGATAGGGAAGGATTCCTTTTTAAGTATGAAAGTACTGAAAAAAAAATCCCAGAAGGAAGAATTGACAGATTTTAGTTAAAAAAAAAGGGGGGGGGGCTTATATAAATTAAATTACAAACAAGGAGGAAAAATAAAACTGTACAAAGTACTAAGGCTAAAACTGTTACAGCCTTAATAACCAGTTCACAGCAATTAATTAAAATCACTAAAGTTCTAACAGAAAAATAGGTAGAGCCCATTGAATGGCAAAAGAAATAAGTGATAAAAATAAATAAATTGTTTAATATTAATTTATGTGATTTTCAATGGAATACTAATTTTTACTATCAAATTAAGAAATGTCCTAAAAACTCTATTGGTGTTGACAAAGGTGTAGTAAAACGATATCATCCTCACATACTGCTGGGAATGCCATGGCATACTTGCTGGAAAGCAATCTGTCAATACATATCAGATGCCTTCCGATGTACATCCTTCATCCCAATTCTATTCTCATATCACAATCTCAAGGAATGCAAACATTCATACAGAATTTATGCAAAAATGTTCATCACGAGTATATTTATAATATCAAACACATAAGAAACCATCTAAATATCTAATCAGAGGATTATATCTATATATGTACTGTATACTCTTAAAATGTTTTAAAATATTTAATGATATGATATGCTAACAAATTTTTAAAAATCAGTTTACCAAAGGATAAAGTAATTTTGAAAGACTGTAGATAAACAGCTCTAAATTCTAAACAGTAGCTACTGTGAATTGTAGAATTATCTATTTTCATCTTTATATTTGTCTGTACTTTTAAAATTCTCCCTAGTAGGCTCATTTTATTTTGATAATCATGGAGTAAGTCATTAAATAAATGGAGGCCAGTGTGCCAATTCACTTTGGAGTCCATTCTAAAAAGTAGTAGTCTTTTAGTAGCTGTGAAATGTTTTCAACAGCTCACACTCATCATCATTCCCCCCTTAGTAACAAAACTGAAGCAGAATTGAAAGCTCTAAAGCCCAGCAATGACCTACATTAGCCGAAAACATCAAGATGCTTAACATGAGGTGCTTCGTGATCAATTTCAAGCAAGCATACATTGCTCTCACAATTGATTGGCATGTCAAATTCTTGACAAAATAATAAGTGACTGCAGGTGCCAATCACTGTCTCACAATGCATTCCATTGTACAGTTTTGGTATCAATATGATTAAATTATGATGGCATCCCACATACAACAAACTGTTGAGAAATTACTTCTCCTGGGAGGCTGCCCTGATGCTCCGCCATTGTTTGTCCAAAAGCAAAGAAGAGGTAAACATACAGATTGCTTTTTGAATTGATGGACTGATACCAAGCAGCTTTAGGATTTCCCCCGCTATGTTTGGCCATAGTCAATAGGCTTTCTTAATTCCATCATTCACTTCCAAATGCAGCCAGTCCTGATAGCTTTCTTGACCCTTCCTCCCCCTCCCATAACACTTCTCAGCTATTGCTATACCTTTTGCTGTTTTCTTTGCTGTTCTACAGCAAGAAAAGGATGAATTTCTGATTCTTTTTTAAGACTATTTTTTAGTGATTCTTCTCTACTGAATATTGAATGCACTTGAGCGCTAAGAATTATAATCCTGCATCAATGGGAAAAGCAAAACAAAACTGAAGTATGAAAGGGAAATGACACGGTGAAGGATGCATGAATTTAATAAATGAATGCAATGCAAATGAGAGAATTCACAGAAGAACAGAGATAAATATTGCCAACACCAATACTTCTAGAAATAAGACACACTGGCCAGGGAGTAACGGGAAAGGATAACACACTTACACAATGGTCACCTGCTCATGTTCTACATTTTCACCCCTAAAAACAGCAAAATGAGCTCAAAATAGTTACTATTTTTCTCTGTGTTCTTTTCCCTACTCACATATTATTGAAATCATCTTCTATCCCCTTATTTTCTGTCAACAAGAGTGCAATCCATTTCCTAATATCTGAGTGATGTATTAGCCACCTGAGTGTCAAACTTGTTTTTCCTCATTTTCATGGGATATTTATGTCAAGATATGCCACACTTATTTCAATATAATTTACTGTGCAGTAGTGGTGTTTCCATGAATTAAAACCAAGGTACTGAACCACACCACCAAAGAGGAGTGGTGAAAGTACACTTCATCATAGGCCTACTGAAAAATGTTTTAATATATATTCAGAATAAGGGAGTACTACTGTAATTATTAAGAAGGAGCACTGACAGCAAACAACATGCAAAGTACCCTAAAAAATGAAATCCCTTAAACTCAGCAACTCTTTCTCTTAAAAAAAAAAAATCATGCAGGCAGTATATTATAGGACTGGAAGGCCAAGAGGGGAGTAGACAAGGAAAGCATGTGGAAATCTGAGAATACATTCAATCAGGACTGTCCAGTAGAACTTTCTGTGATAATGGAAGTGTTCTACGATCTGCACTGTTTATTACAGTAGCCACTAGCCTCATATGGCCATTAAGCACTTGAAATGAGGCTAGTACAACCGAGGAAACATATTTTTATTTCATGTTACTAGTTAAAATTTAAAGAGCCACATAGGGCTAATGGCTACCATTCTGGACTGTGCAGTATTGTATGGAGCTTGTATTCAGAACAGAAGCACAATATGAAACAAATTGTCAGGAGGAGAAAGTCTGAGGAATTCAATTCTTTAATATGCCAACATACTCAGGGCTTAAAAATAATTTAAGAACCACATCCTTCACCCCATCTACATCTTTTCAGTTCACCCAACCATCAATACACTCCAATGATATAAGATTCCCACCTCTCCTGTTGGCAAGTTAAAATTAATAATATGAAGAAAACCATTTAGTTCTTATACCATTATTTATAATTTTGGAAGTAACAATGTGGTAAATAAAAAGCCCAATCCAGGAAAAACTGACTGAATGATATGGGTTTTGGTGCAATAGGACACCAGGAAGCCAATGTGCACATAGATGCTAGCTGGGCAGGAGAAAGGGCAACTGATGGTAACATATGAACAGTCTCAAAATCCTATAGTGGGATGCTCAGTTTTATCTGATTTTGTATGCTTGACAAGTCATTTGTGATCCTCACTGGAGGTAATTAAAAGACTGTTCTGATGTACTAAGCAGAGAATATTACTCATCTAGACACCCAATTTTAAGTTCCCAACCACTGGGAGTAAGTCATAATAATCCCATAGGAAGTCAAGAGAAGAGAAAATCTCTATCATGAAAAAACTTTTGCAACTACAGCTTTACTAAATATACTCCATTTACCAAATGGAGTATATCCTCCAGAACTAATTTTTAATGATAAAGCAGTATTTAATCATGCATCCAGTTCTTTCTTCCTCTGTCTCTCTTTTCTTGTCAAGACAGACTATATCCTAAGAAAATACTGTCCAAGCACCTTGAAGTCAGGTTCCATTTCGTTTCAAGCAGTATATAACCCTATAGCTCAAAGAAGCCCCATTGTTTTTATGTCTAACTGCAGAATTTCATATAAATTTTCACACATTCATTTCAGCATTTTAAGTTTACAGCACACGAGATCATTGGAACACTGTCTCATTCCCTCTTCCCAAAACACCACTTCATTTCCTTCGATTTGGAATTGATGGGAAAATTGTTGGAAGACTCTATTTATGCATAAACACATGGATGTTTTGTATCTCTCTGGACCAGAGAGAAAGCACAGTTGACTGAGCATGCTGCTGGGGCATGGATGTACTTTTATTCCAACCTTAATTCATTAAACCAATGAATCTTTTCAAGTATGCTTTCTAACCTCAAAGAAGAATTAAACCAATCCTTTAAAAGTTTTATGCTTAGCTTATAGCTTTATATGTATTCAAGTCCTAATTATTGTATGACTACTATATTTAATGACCTGGGGTCGGCACTTATAGTAGATGATTTAAATGTGTCAGTCTTACTCACTGATTACCAAAACTCTAAAGATATTACAAACTTCCATCAAGAAAGTGATAGATTATGCCCAATTCTCCACAAGTAAGATGACAAAGATGTTCCACCGCCCCTCATTTTTGGGAAAAGCAGGAAAGCTTATATTTTAGAAACCCTCTATACCTACCAGATAATTCTGCTCAGAAAGTTGTACCCTCCTTTCTCCCTAAAAACTATTGAGAATCCCTAGTCTATTTCACAACAGATTTCCCAAACTTGGGATTAATATTATAAATGTTAGCCAAATAGCTCTAGAAACACATTTTCATGTTGGCCAACTAACATGACAAAGATACTGGGCCATTCTTGAGATGTTAAATTTAAATTATCTCCAGAAATTATTGACAATATTATAAATCCTGATTTAATTCTTAGGTAACATATACTAGGCTTTGCTCATTGTTACAATTTCCACTAATCTTTTTATTAGTTGAAGACACAAACAGCAAAAATCTGGTTGATGTGTATATGCACCCATTTGTACTCACACATATATTGACTTTGAAATTTGTACTTCATTAAAATAGTATCAATTATAATGGCCTTTAAAACTCCAACAGATACATTACAAATCCTAGTGGATTGCTTGCTTTAAGAAAAAAATAATAATCTGGGTTGATGGTGAATCAAACAAAATTTATTTAGTAATAAGATGCCATGTAAATGATTCAGTTTTGTCTTGAAACTCCTCAGATGTTGCCAGAGGCTACATCAAAGTCACATTTAAGTCTTAAATATCTCAGATGCCTTGATGGAGATTTTCACTATAATAGTCCAACTACTCACCCTTAGTCAATAAAAACATTCATTTTATCACTTAATGTCCTCATGCTAATTCAATTATGTTTCTTATTTCATTCTACATTTTATACATAATGTGCTACTTTAGCATCTATACAGTTGAATTTTCTCTTGCATTCTTCTAGCAAATAATTCTTCATAATATTCAACAATTTGTTCTTTTTTTGCATTGATTACACTGAGCTTCCATTACTTCTTAAATTTTTCAAGAGAACAGAAAAAGACAAGAAGTTTTGGCATATTCATTCATCTCATTTTTAATCAATGGCCACGAAGAAAAATAAAGGGAAATTTCTATAAATTTAAGCCTGGTTCTTCGGGAGCATATTACAACAAACTTGAATCAATGAATTAAAACTGCCTCCTTCCATAGATCAGGCAAAAGTGGTGCTGGTAAATTGATCCCATCATCTTTGTAACAGATATACGAAGTATATCATCCCAGATGCAAAGGCCATTGCTGTTGTATTGCAAAGGTAATAGCTAAAAACTAAACCTTTCAAGTACCCACATCAAGAAGGGCCTGAGATGTTAAGAGGTTGTGTGACAGTTGGAGAAAGTAAACTGCACGGCACAGATTTTGAAATAAGGCTCACTGGTTTCCAATCTCAGGTCTGCTGTTGACTAGCGATACCACCTGGGGTGAGTTTCACCACCCCAGGGTCTCAGTTTCTTCATCTGTAAAATGGGGATCCTACCACTTATCTCATTAAAACTGAATTACTGTCATTATTACTGCAGTCCTAAATTTCAGAAAACTGTATAGAACTCATCATAGCCTGTATTATCAATGTGTTAAAGGTTATCATGAACATGGTTTTCATTTTGTTTTTTCAGAATCGAAGAACTTTTCATTTTAAAAAGGTATTTATTTGGTCAGGCGCAGTGGCTCACACCTATAATCACAGCACTTTGGGAGGCTGAGGTAGATGGATCACGAGGTCAGGAGACTGAGACCATCCTGGCCAACATGGTGAAACCCTGTCTCTGCTAAAAATACAAAAATTAGCTGGACGTGGTGGCGTGTGCCTGTAGTCTCAGCTTCTCAGGAGGCTGAGACAGGAGAATTGCTTAAACCTGGGAGGCAGAGGGTACAGTGAGCCAAGATTGCACTACTGCACTCCAGCCTGGGTAACAGAGCGAGACTCTGTCTCAACAACAACAACAAAAGGTAGTTATTGCACTGAATGGCCACAGCTCAGAACTTTTAGGTCCACTTACATCATGTCTACTTGTGCTGCTTTTATTGCATAAGACAACCTATTGTGTCCAGTGGAAAACCATTTTGGATCCATTCCAATTACATGAGGTCTACTTCACTGTAAAAATGTTCCTCCACTTCCGTTCAGAATCTAAGGAGATGGACTACCAATCATTTCTTTTCAACGGAGTATTGGCTGCTGGAACTGGCTGCGCTCATCCATTTTAAAATTATTTATCCCTGACCCACTCCAATGCCAATATTTTATTGTTTCTTTTGGTCTTTGCCTTCCCTTTTTTCTTCTTCAGAAATCCAAGAGAGTCAAAAGGGAAATTTCTCAGAACTGTTTTTTTTTAACCCCCACTGAAAAATTCAGACTGCTATATTTGTAATCAATGACCCAAATCCAAAATAATCACATTTGCTTTTCATAATCAGAATTGCAAAAAGCTGCTCAGCTTTTGACTTCTTATAAAATGTTAGACTTCTCTTATGACAAAGAAATATGCAATTTTTGCACAGAAATGATTAACAAACTTATGGTAAAATGCACTGAATGCCTTACTTTTAATAAAAAACTTCTTTCCCATTACTGACAATGTATAGCTCTCTAACTTAAACCTGTAGTGATGAGTTCCCAACAGTATAGTGGCCAAGAAGAAACACATTTCAAAATTAAGTCAGGAAATCCACTCAGAATCCCTACCTTACCAGCTACCACAACCATTATCTCTTCGTTTGCTGAAAGGTCAACATTGGTTTGCCCAAGTTTACGAGTAAGTTCTCCTCACTTTTACTTGTCCCTATAACTTCAGGGATTGCTTAGAAAAGGGTTGCTGGCATACAGCCAACTGAGTAAAATAGCTGTGGAGTCCAGCAACCAAAAGTGAATTCCAGACTTCCACATTAGACAGGATTACACGAAGAGTAAGGTTATATTTTTCAAGTGACATTTATAAGTCTTAATAATTGGCATGACATAATATGCAACGAAAGGACAAAAGCTGGCACCAGCTTTATAACCAATAATCTTGGACTAAGAGCTCTGTTTATGAAGCAACATTGAAACTAAAAGTTGGGGTGCCCTACAGCTGAGAGCCAGACTATACCTGTGAAGCCTCTTCTTTAACCAGCATGTTATGAGAAAAAAAAAGTCAGTCTTTAAGCACATTCACTAGTAGACAGTTTAGAAATGGCATTATCTATATTAATATCTAACAGGTAAATGCAGTAATAGGGTATTAAGTACAGAAATCACTAATTTCATACCAGCAACTCACCACAGCTAAACAGTAACTTCTAATTCGAAACAAACTTCATGGGTCCATCTTGTTGCCCACTTCTGTAGGCAGAGGTGACTACTCATACATGAAGCCACCTATGTTCATGGAAAACCAAACAGACCACAGGCAAAATATCTTTACAACAGCTCCTGGTAGCTGGATAAAATGGAAAATCTCCCCAAAGCTAAATTAAAATAATCAGAACTCTATATTCTATTGTTTTAACTAAGTAGAATTTTCAGTATTCGTGAAAAAACCATTTAGATAAAATATTTGCCTACAAAACTGTGCTTTTCAAGCGTTATTTTGATGTAAAATTGAGTGTTTAAGGATGAAAATTCCCTCAAGCACTCTGAAATGATAGCACAGTTGACAGTGTCAAAAGCCATGCTGAGATCAAGGGAAATGCGAATGGAAGCAGTAGCAACTGCATTCATAAAGAGGTCATTTAAAACCTCTTTGCTATGATATAAACTAAAACATGACTAGAATCTCATCAAAGAAAAAGGAAAAAAAAGAAGTTCAAGTATCCATCCTAAATTCCCAAGAAGAAAATCAGCCAAAAATTTCTAAAAGATTTGATGTCTAAGTGTCAATTCACTTGTCAGATTGCAAATAGCAGTAAATTTGCATTTTGTGGGTAGAAAAAGAAATGCAGTTTATCAATGAATTTCCAAAAGAAAGGAATCCCCTCATTTTCATATAGAAAGCAAACTTCACCATGTGCTAGCCCCTCAGTTGCAACTTCCTTTTTCTATTTGAAGTTATTCCTATATATTTCTGTAATGATCCCTAATGCCTTCACCTAATGTACAACTTGTTTTCTACAGCTTTTGAACCACAATCAAAGAAATTTTCTTTGATGGACTAGAATAGTCTGGAATGCCCATGGCTTCTCCCCTTCCTTGGACACTATATCATGTCACCAAGAAGCAGCTTTAAAGCTTGGAAACCTCTAGGAAAAAAAAGGCCACATGAGATAGAAACTACGTTCTCACAAGCTTCCACTTTTCTACTATTTGCATAGTCTGATTAAAATGCTCGGCCCTTGTCACCTTTTCTACTAACTATGGACAAGTTTACAATAGGTATAAATGCCCTTTCATACTATTTACTATTGCAGGCATAATGTTGTTTTACCAGTGACTGTTAATTATTTTAGTATTAGTCATTGACTGGCACTTACACATTCATTAGATACCAATTATTAGAGTTTAGTTGGGAAGTTACAGTAGTTGACTTAACCAATGCCTTCTTACACTTATGACTATGATCAGAACACTGCCAAATTCTGACGGTCCTAAAGACTCAGTGATGCACATTTAAAAAGGGAAAAGCTTTGCTAATATCTTCTGAATAAAATATTTTATTTATCAAGTATCATGTCTCATATAATGCCTAAACTCCTTCATAACTGTCAGATGTGCCTTAAGGCCCTTCTTGTGTTTTTATGTAGTGTATGAGTGCATGTCCTTGCCTTTACCACAAGAGATTCTGATTCTTGGTGCCTATAATATACTTTATTTATTTATTTATTTATTTATTTGCTTACTGCTATGTTGCTGCTAATTATATAATATGAGTAACACTGGAGTGGAAATTTTTGTGTTACTACTGGACAGAATACAGATAGAAGTCTTCTTTCATAAGTCATATGTACTTTATTAACAAATAATAATCAACCCTACCTATCTAATCACAGTCAGAGACCAATTAATTGAAGAGTAATAATGAACTGGAAATTAAACTTTGGTATTATATTAGTTGTGCAGTTTGGACAAACACTTAAGACTCAATTCTTACGTGCAAAATATTCACTTCACAGGGTTCATAAGAGAGTCAAATAGGAAAAACAAGTACCTAATAAAATGTGTGCAGCATAACAGGTATCAGTAAATATTAGTTATTTCCCTGTCCCCAACTTGCTTCTAAAGTCACTACCATCTGGCTTTGGGCACTGATGATTCAGTGAAATTGCCCTAATTAAGGTACCCAATCATCTTGTCAATTGTCCATTTCAGTGGCACAATAATTTACTATTACTTGCCTTCATGAACATGTTTCTTTGGTTGCTAAGGCTCTTCCCCCTCACACTTGAACTTCCTGTCTTCTCACCACCCCTTATTCCTGAGGGATCCATCTACCTGCTTCTAGTCCCACAGCACATGGTACCTCTTGACGATTTCAGCCATCAATCTCCATTTCCATCTCTAACCTCTCTTCTGAGCTCAAGACCAAACTTGTAGTCTCATTATTTTCTCATTAAGTGAATAGGTATGTATGGTTTAAAATATAAGACTTCTAGTCTCTTCCTACAAGTATACAGGCAACTCGAATATCCAAAATCATCTGGATACTCATTCCCTTCTCTCTGCCTCACTACCCTTGCCTCCCTAAGCTTGTCTCTTCAGCACTCACAAGCCCAAGCTAGAATAACCAGAGGCACTCAACTTTAGCCTCTTTTATTGCCCACATTAAACTGGTCACCAAGCACTTGGAGTCCACACACCTCCTTTTATCTCCACTTCCATTGCCTAATCCAAGGTCTTCATGCAAGTTACCTGGACCACCAAGGTAACCTCCATATCTCCTTCCCAGACTCATTCCTTTCCCACCAACTTCCAATCCCATTGCTACACTGTTTACGGTTTAAACGAATACATGAACCACTTAAATAATGGCCCTTTCTTCTCCGTGGTTTCAGCTCCTAAGGCCAGCCCTTCTCAATCACCTGTTCAGCCCTGTCTCCAGACACAATTGACATTTGCCACCAATTATAATTCTCCTAAAGAACCAGCTCTCAACATGACCGGTTCCACTTTCTCTTTCAGATAAAGTATAATTGATCCTGCAAGCTTCGGCTCAAAGATTACATTCCCAGTTCACTCCTCAGTGCATAACACAGTTTATTGTGGCCCTTTTTAACACCCCTCCCTTACAGACTAAGCCAGAGATTTTGTCTTGATCATGCCCGTAACAGGCATTTACCAAATATTGGCAGACTAACTTACATTCCTCTGTGTGGGCACGCACACGCAAACATGCACACATGCGAGCAGCAGGGCAAGGATGAGTTTGCCATATTTTCTATAATTACTAGGATTATTAGATGACAAAAAAGGGACTATAAACTTATAGCTGTTTCTCTCTACAAATGTATCTATAGAGAGGCAGATACACAAACCCCAACACTTATCACTTATATTAAATACTGTACATGTAAAATAAAGGATGTAACCTCAGGTGGGTGTTGTTAATGAGAATTTATAAAAATCCGCTTAACTCTTAGGAGATAATAGCTAGACCATGTAGAAGTCAGATGAACACATGGCTGGGTGTAACTCAGTTGGGGTCAACTTGAGAGAGAGGTGGAGAACTTGGAGAATATCAAATGGGGTCATTTAAGCCAAATGTTTAAAGGATTATCAATAGATCTAGAATAAAGCTAATATTTAGATTAATTTGTTGAGAAGACAAAGTGGTATAATTACAAGTAGAAAACCTAATTACTGTCTTCAGCATATAAAATTTTACTACACAAGAAAGACTAAAAACCAGTTTTTCCTTGAGGAAAAAAGTGTCTTTGTTACTTACTCTGTAAACTCCCATAGAACCTGGTATTGAGACTTGCTTCAAATGTGTACTGAGAAGTAGAGGACAACAACGGAACTCTCATAAGAGGTACTTGGGCCAGATAATAAAGCCCAACTGAATGGTGAGCACGGATGGTTTGAAACTGCTCTGTATATCTTTAAGAGTAGAATAAATACCCATCTCTGAGGCTTCTGTTGTCCTTTTTGGAAGTGAAAGCCTATCCTGGCTGAAATGTTGAAAGTTTCTTATAACGCAAGCTTCAAATCATCATGCGTGCTTCCACTATAGGAATTTCAGGAAGAGAGAGATGCTGTATCAAGAGTGGATGTGAAGAATGATGTTTATTAATACTGAGGTTCTATTTCTGCATTTAGCTTGTTACAAAATGAAGAACCTGAATAAAAATACAATATGGAGAGGCGGAGCAAGATGGCCGAATAGGAGCAGCTCCAGTCTCCAACTCCCAGCGCGAGCGACACAGAAGACCGGTGATTTCTGCATTTTCAACTGAGGTACTGGGTTCATCTCACTGGGGAGTGCCGGACAATCGGAGCTGGTCAGCTGCTGCAGCCCGACCAGCGAGAGCTGAAGGAGGGCGAGGCATCGCCTCACCTGGGAAGCGCAAGGGGGAAGGGAGTCCCTTTTCCTAGCCAGGGGAACTGAGACACACAACACCTGGAAAATCGGGTAACTCCCACCCCAATACTGCGCTTTAAGCAAACAGGCACACCAGGAGATCATATCCCACACCTGGCCGGGAGGGTCCCACACCCACGGAGCCTCCCTCGTTGCTAGCGCAGCAGTCTGTGATCTACCGGCAAGGCAGCAGCGAGGCTGGGGGAGGGGCGCCCGCCATTGCTGAGGCTTAAGTAGGTAAACAAAGCTGCTGGGAAGCTCGAACTGGGTGGAGCTCACAGCAGCTCAAGGAAACCTGCCTGTCTCTGTAGACTCCACCTCTGGGGACAGGGCACAGTAAACTAAGACACACAGACACCTCTGCACAGACGCAAACGACTCTGTCTGACAGCTTTGAAGAGAGCAGTGGATCTCCCAACACGGAGGTTGAGATCTGAGAAGGGACAGACTCCCTGCTCAAGCGGGTCCCTGACCCCTGAGTAGCCTAACTGGGAGACATCCCCCACTAGGGGCAGTCTGACACCCCACACCTCACAGGGTGGAGTACACCCCTGAGAGGAAGCTTCCAAAGCAAGAATCAGACAGGTACACTCGCTGTTCAGAAATATTCTATCTTCTGCAGCCTCTGCTGCTGATACCCAGGCAAACAGGGTCTGGAGTGGACCTCAAGCAATCTCCAACAGACCTACAGCTGAGGGTCCTGACTGTTAGAAGGAAAACTATCAAACAGGAAGGACACCTACACCAAAACCCCATCAGTACATCACCATCATCAAAGACCAGAGGCAGATAAAACCACAAAGATGGGGAAAAAGCAGGGCAGAAAAGCTGGAAATTCCAAAAATAAGAGCGCATCTCCCCCGGCAAAGGAGCGCAGCTCATCGCCAGCAACGGATCAAAGCTGGACGGAGAATGACTTTGATGAGATGAGAGAAGAAGGCTTCAGTCCATCAAATTTCTCAGAGCTAAAGGAGGAATTACGTACCCAGCGCAAAGAAACTAAAAATCTTGAAAAAAAAGTGGAAGAATTGATGGCTAGAGTAATTAATGCAGAGAAAGTCCTAAACGAAATGAAAGAGATGAAAACCATGACACGAGAAATACGTGACAAATGCACAAGCTTCAGTAACCGACTTGATCAACTGGAAGAAAGAGTATCAGCGATTGAGGATCAAATGAATGAAATGAAGCGAGAAGAGAAACCAAAAGAAAAAAGAAGAAAAAGAAATGAACAAAGCCTGCAAGAAGTATGGGATTATGTAAAAAGACCAAATCTACGTCTGATTGGGGTGCCTGAAAGTGAGGGGGAAAATGGAACCAAGTTGGAAAACACTCTTCAGGATATCATCCAGGAGAACTTCCCCAACCTAGTAGGGCAGGCCAACATTCAAATCCAGGAAATACAGAGAACGCCACAAAGATACTCCTCGAGAAGAGCAACTCCAAGACACATAATTGCCAGATTCACCAAAGTTGAAATGAAGGAAAAAATCTTAAGGGCAGCCAGAGAGAAAGGTCGGGTTACCCACAAAGGGAAGCCCATCAGACTAACAGCAGATCTCTCAGCAGAAACTCTACAAGCCAGAAGAGAGTGGGGGCCAATATTCAACATTCTTAAAGAAAAGAATTTTAAACCCAGAATTTCATATCCAGCCAAACTAAGTTTCATAAGTGAAGGAGAAATAAAATCCTTTACAGATAAGCAAATGCTTAGAGATTTTGTCACCACTAGGCCTGCCTTACAAGAGATCCTGAAGGAAGCACTAAACATGGAAAGGAACAACCGGTACCAGCCATTGCAAAAACATGCCAAAATGTAAAGACCATTGAGGCTAGGAAGAAACTGCATCAACTAATGAGCAAAATAACCAGTTAATATCATAATGGCAGGATCAAGTTCACACATAACAATATTAACCTTAAATGTAAATGGACTAAATGCTCCAATTAAAAGACACAGACTGGCAAACTGGATAAAGAGTCAAGACCCATCAGTCTGCTGTATTCAGGAGACCCATCTCACACGCAGAGACATACATAGGCTCAAAATAAAGGGATGGAGGAAGATTTACCAAGCAAATGGAGAACAAAAAAAAGCAGGGGTTGCAATACTAGTCTCTGATAAAACAGACTTTAAACCATCAAAGATCAAAAGAGACAAAGAAGGCCATTACATAATGGTAAAGGGATCAATTCAACAGGAAGAGCTAACTATCCTAAATATATATGCACCCAATACAGGAGCACCCAGATTCATAAAGCAAGTCCTTAGAGACTTACAAAGAGACTTAGACTCCCATACAATAATAATGGGAGACTTCAACACTCCACTGTCAACATTAGACAGATCAACGAGACAGAAAGTTAACAAGGATATCCAGGAATTGAACTCATCTCTGCAGCAAGCAGACCTAATAGACATCTATAGAACTCTCCACCCCAAATCAACAGAATATACATTCTTCTCAGCACCACATCATACTTACTCCAAAACTGACCACATAATTGGAAGTAAAGCACTCCTCAGCAAATGTACAAGAACAGAAATTATAACAAACTGTCTCTCAGACCACAGTGCAATCAAACTAGAACTCAGGACTAAGAAACTCACTCAAAACCGCTCAACTACATGGAAACTGAACAACCTGCTCCTGAATGACTACTGGGTACATAAAAAAATGAAGGCAGAAATAAAGATGTTCTTTGAAACCAATGAGAACAAAGATACAACATACCAGAATCTCTGGGACACATTTAAAGCAGTGTGTAGAGGGAAATTTATAGCACTAAATGCCCACAAGAGAAAGCAGGAAAGATGTAAAATTGACACTCTAACATCGCAATTAAAAGAACTAGAGAAGCAAGAGCAAACACATTCGAAAGCTAGCAGAAGGCAAGAAATAACTAAGATCAGAGCAGAACTGAAGGAGATAGAGACACAAAAAACCCTCCAAAAAATCAATGAATCCAGGAGTTGGTTTTTTGAAAAGATCAACAAAATTGACAGACCACTAGCCAGACTAATAAAGAAGAAAAGAGAGAAGAATCAAATCGACGCAATTAAAAATGATCAAGGGGATATCACCACCGACCCCACAGAAATACAAACTACCATCAGAGAATACTATAAACACCTCTACGCAAATAAACTGGAAAATCTAGAAGAAATGGATAATTTCCTGGACACTTACACTCTTCCAAGACTAAACCAGGAAGAAGTTGAATCCCTGAATAGACCAATAGCAGGCTCTGAAATTGAGGCAACAATTAATAGCCTACCAACCAAAAAAAGTCCAGGACCAGATGGATTCACAGCTGAATTCTACCAGAGGTACAAAGAGGAGTTGGTACCATTCCTTCTGAAACTATTCCAATCAATAGAAAAGGAGGGAATCCTCCCTAACTCATTTTATGAGGCCAACATCATCCTGATACCAAAGCCTGGCAGAGACACAACAAAAAAAGAGAATTTTAGACCAATATCCCTGATGAACATCGATGCAAAAATCCTCAATAAAATACTGGCAAACCGGATTCAGCAACACATCAAAAAGCTTATCCACCATGATCAAGTGGGCTTCATCCCTGGGATGCAAGGCTGGTTCAACATTCGCAAATCAATCAACATAATCCAGCATATAAACAGAACCAAAGACAAGAACCACATGATTATCTCAATAGATGCAGAAAAGGCTTTTGACAAAATTCAACAGCCCTTCATGCTAAAAACGCTCAATAAATTCGGTATTGATGGAACGTACCTCAAAATAATAACAGCTATTTATGACAAACCCACAGCCAATATCATACTGAATGGGCAAAAACTGGAAAAATCCCCTTTGAAAACTGGCACAAGACAGGGATGCCCTCTCTCACCACTCCTATTCAACATAGTGTTGGAAGTTCTGGCTAGGGCAATCAGGCAAGAGAAAGAAATCAAGGGTATTCAGATAGGAAAAGAAGAAGTCAAATTGTCCCTCTTTGCAGATGACATGATTGTATATTTAGAAAACCCCATTGTCTCAGCCCAAAATCTCCTTAAGCTGATAAGCAACTTCAGCAAAGTCTCAGGATACAAAATTAATGTGCAAAAATCACAAGCATTCTTATACACCAGTAACAGACAAACAGAGAGCCAAATCAGGAATGAACTTCCATTCACAATTGCTTCAAAGAGAATCAAATACCTAGGAATCCAACTTACAAGGGATGTAAAGGACCTCTTCAAGGAGAACTACAAACCACTGCTCAGTGAAATCAAAGAGGACACAAACAAATGGAAGAACATACCATGCTCATGGATAGGAAGAATCAATATTGTGAAAATGGCCATACTGCCCAAGGTAATTTATAGATTCAATGCCATCCCCATCAAGCTACCAATGAGTTTCTTCACAGAATTGGAAAAAACTGCTTTAAAGTTCATATGGAACCAAAAAAGAGCCCGCATCTCCAAGACAATCCTAAGTCAAAAGAACAAAGCTGGAGGCATCACGCTACCTGACTTCAAACTATACTACAAGGCTACAGTAACCAAAACAGCATGGTATTGGTACCAAAACAGAGATATAGACCAATGGAACAGAACAGAGTCCTCAGAAATAATACCACACATCTACAGCCATTTGATCTTTGACAAACCTGAGAGAAACAAGAAATGGGGAAAGGATTCCCTATTTAATAAATGGTGCTGGGAAAATTGGCTAGCCATAAGTAGAAAGCTGAAACTGGATCCTTTCCTTACTCCTTATACGAAAATTAATTCAAGATGGATTAGAGACTTAAATGTTAGACCTAATACCATAAAAATCCTAGAGGAAAACCTAGGTAGTACCATTCAGGACATAGGCATGGGCAAAGATTTCATGTCTAAAACACCAAAAGCAACGGCAGCAAAAGCCAAAATTGACAAATGGGATCTCATTAAACTAAAGAGCTTCTGCACAGCAAAAGACACTACCATCAGAGTGAACAGGCAACCTACAGAATGGGAGAAAATTTTTGCAATCTACTCATCTGACAAAGGGCTAATATCCAGAACCTACAAAGAACTCAAACAAATTTACAAGAAAAAAACAAACAACCCCATCAAAAAGTGGGCAAAGGACATGAACAGACATTTCTCAAAAGAAGACATTCATACAGCCAACAGACACATGAAAAAATGCTCATCATCACTGGCCATCAGAGAAATGCAAATCAAAACCACAATGAGATACCATCTCACACCAGTTAGAATGGCAATCATTAAAAAGTCAGGAAACAACAGGTGCTGGAGAGGATGTGGAGAAATAGGAACACTTTTACACTGTTGGTGGGATTGTAAACTAGTTCAACCATTATGGAAAACAGTATGGCGATTCCTCAAGGATCTAGAACTAGATGTACCATATGACCCAGCCATCCCATTACTGGGGATATACCCAAAGGATTATAAATTATGCTGCTATAAAGACACATGCACACGTATGTTTATTGCAGCACTATTCACAATAGCAAAGACTTGGAATCAACCCAAATGTCCATCAGTGACAGATTGGATTAAGAAAATGTGGCACATATATACCATGGAATACTATGCAGCCATAAAAAAGGATGAGTTTGAGTCCTTTGTAGGGACTTGGATGCAGCTGGAATCCATCATTCTTAGCAAACTATCACAAGAACAGAAAACCAAACACCGCATGTTCTCACTCATAGGTGGGAACTGAACAATGAGATCACTCGGACTCAGGAAGGGGAACATCACACACCGGGGCCTATCATGGGGAGGGGGGAGGGGGGAGGGATTGCATTGGGAGTTATACCTGATGTAAATGACGAGTTGATGGGTGCAGCACAGCAACATGGCACAAGTATACATATGTAACAAACCTGCACGTTATGCACATGTACCCTACAACTTAAAGTATAATAATAATAAATAAATTAAAAAAAAATACAATATGAGCAAAATATGGCATCAATTCAGAAACTTTTTTCTAAATTGACTAGGAAGCCAGCTCTTCCTAAAAGCATAAGAAAATAATTGCATTTCTCCGACTCGCTTGTTATAAAAACTATTTTACCCTTTTTGCACAAAGAGTATAAAGATTCCAAAACACATAATGTGATTACAAAATCAGAATGGTGATATTTCCATGAAGCATCATTGATTTCAAAGGAATCTCAGATGTCATAGAAATACCAATGATTAATCATGCTTAATTTTACTTATTGTTAATTTATGCAATCACATATTTATTTCACATACAGGGAAAGGAAAAATAATCTTGCAGTTCAAAGACTATTCCTCTTCACCTTCATTCGGTTTCTCAACATCTTCCCTTGTGTTGGCAAATTCTACCTGGCTCTAAGGATAGTTCCATTACTGCTGAGACAGTGGGTCTAAGTCTGTAAATGAGACTAAAAAAGGGGGGACAGTAACTTATTTTTAAGGATATTTAAGAGGACAGTCAACTGAAAAGGAAATTATTTCAGTTAAACAGAAGTAAAACAAATCCTCCATTATGGTCTGCTATACCCATAAAGAAGCAATTGGACATTTAAGAAACTTCATTAAATGAATTATGTATACCTGATCAGTTATAATTGGTATACCAGAAAAAACGTAACACATAGAGACTACTTAGCAAACAGTAGCACTTCTATGTCATTTAAGGAAAAAAATAACATCCTAAATTAAAAGTGACAAAAGTACACGTTACACACTATTAGGAAGCCATGCTAAAGACAGATGGTATGATCTGTTGCTTAATCATGAAACTGTGAGTAAAATACATTGATCTCAGTACAAGGAGTTAAAAACACCCAGTCAAATCTTTAAAATATCTTTGAAAATTATTGCAAATTCTCTTTTTGCCAAACTAGTCATTCATATATTATTATATCAAACAAAGTAACTAATATCTTTGCTTTTTAAAGATAAAATCTTCCTCCTCTGAATGTGGGATCCTTTATACACACTCACTTCTACATCTCCAATTATGAACGTGCTTGCTATGCCCAAAATATACTAGTTATTCACTACCTCCATAACTGTGGGATTCTAAAACTACCACAATTAGGAACAACCAAATAGACTAAAATGTGTGGAAGATCAAACTATTCTTGGCAACTGACACAGGATTTTTTTCAGTGACAGACATTTCTTTACAAGCACATAAACTTAATAGCACCCTTTAATGGTTTGAGTATAAAAATGAAGAAAAAGATCTACTTATGAAGAACAGGCACCTTCAACCGGTGATGAAAATGGAACTTCTTTAATTGAGAAAACCACCGCAGTAGTTTTTGGATATGCTATCAATATCCACATGTGTTAGAGAAGTCTCTGAAAATGGCTAGCTATCATTGTCCAGATGCCTTTTTCATACACTGACAATGGGTTGATAAACCCCATAATTATTTCTCTCTTTCCCTTAATGCCCTATTTTCATTATTTGTTAGAAAAGAGATACATTAATAAATTTCTTACTTTTAGACTCACAGAATTCTAAAATGAGAAGCATGCTACAGATTATTTGGTTCAATCAATGAGCGGAGCCCAAAGCTGCAGTAACTTTTCCAACACCACATCCAGGGAGGCCTCTGCAGAACAGAGACTGGAAATCTTGGCCCTGGTTTCTGCTGTGGGGCTTTTCTCCAGGTTACAAAAGCCTGGAAAAAATCCTATGGAAAATTCCTAATGGGATTAAAATTAGTTGGAATGAGGTCCAATGTGACAAAAGGAGATGGTCAGTATATGAAAAGAGCATATGGAGGATGATGGCTAACCATTTTCCAAGTTTGATGGAAACACTCATGAAGGCATTTCTGAACTTTGTCTAAGATGTAAGTATCACCTGCTTCTCTGATTGGAAAGGGCATTGTGTGTAAAAGTAACACCAGAGACAAGGTAACATTACCTCATAAACACATCTGTGAGAAGCTACACAATTTATTCCATTCATTCATTTGTTCATTTCAAATATTTATTGAGGATATAATACTGGCTAGGCACCAATTTAGCTGTGGAAATATAGTGATCAAAAACTCATCTACCACTCATTGGGTATGAAATACAATGAAGTTTTTTAAACATGTAAATGTTAGTCCAGCCACTCACTACTTTTATAAAAATATAGCACAAAGGTCATAATTTCACATAATTTCCTTTAAAGTATTTTATTCTGTTTGAATAGTATTTTAGTCATAAAACTGGTATCTTTATACAACACATGCTTCTAACTCATTCATAACACCCTATTTTAAACAACATTTAAGACAACAAATTTCCAGTATATAAGAACAGAAGTTTCCTCCAATGTAGTTTAACTTATATTGTTGATTGGGAAAAAAACATTTTTCCACACAGATCCTACATATATTTATTGGTTGACAGATGCAATACACATATTTTAAAGTACATAAGCCAATTTGGTTACTTATTATCTGTTTTGTCTTTGCTTTTATTCATTATTCCATTGTCTTATATGTCCTAAACCTTCCACCAAAAACAGTACCACTGGGATTTAAATGAGGTTCACTAATTTTTACAGGTTTTTTTGTATTTTAATTACTCCAGAATTTTATGACTGACATTAAGCTATGACAGCTTTGTATATTTCTCAGAAAGGTGAAAGAAAATAAAATTTTACCATTTCTCTGCTATCAACAAGGGTAGAATCCCATCGTAATTACTGAGTGAACACAAGTTGAGGCCAAATATTTCCTTGTCCAGAAAGAAATTTGTAAATCTATGTCTCCCTTAATAAGTCTTAGTGATGTAAATTGCCTATTTATTCTTTTGAGATTTGTATCAAGTGGATCTATCATTAAGGAAGGAAAGGGAAATATATTTTACTGAATTCAGAAGAGTGTTTATTCATAGAGTAAGGATTTAGGAAGGTGAGCCACATCGTGCAAAGCCATAGGATTATCTATTTTCTCCTCTAAAACAAGTAAAGAACTAGAGACCAATACAATGAGAACTCCAGAAACTTTCTAACTTCTCAATGTTTGCTTTTGTGCTCAGTACCTGCCAGGTTTCTAGGACAATAAGACCCAAGTCTGTAAAATGCAGGATCTGAACCTCCTTCTATAAAGAAGCAGGGATAAACTATTATCCTTTTTGCAGCATGGCTTGTTTGGAGGAAGAAGCCCAAAGTAACACAAGTAGAGACATAGCCCAAAGTAACACAAGAGACACAGCGTGGCCAAGTTGATTTTATGCCAGAAATGCAACACTACAAAAATCATTAAGTGTAATTTACCACATCAAAAGATTAAAGGTAAAATAAGGACATATTCTCAACATATGCAGAAAAATCATTTGGCCAAATTCTATAAAAACTTATAATTAAAAAACCAAACACTTCATAGCATACTCAAAAAAGGGAGGTCCTTCACTAGATAAGAAATGCCCATGAAAAAACTACAGCAAATCTTGGTGGCTGAATATCAGCAAAATCTCATTTAAAATCAGAAACAAGACAACAGTGGCAAAAACCAAACTGTCATTTACAGAGGATGTAATGTGTACAAAGGAAATCCCAAAGAATATGCCCCAAAACATGTATTTACAGTTTTTTTCAAAAGCAGGGAACAATAAATGAAAAAAATCAAGATCTGTCAGTAAGAGAGCCAGCAGGGTGGAGATGGAATTAGGAAATTCAGGTAGCTTCAATAGTACTGCTAAGGTTCTAGTTTTTTAAACTGAACAGTGAAGTGAGAGGTATATATTTTATTATTTCTTACAGCTTACATGTATTACATGTATTTTTGTAATCAACAAGCATTTCACTATTTAAATCACTTAAGCCACATGTTTAGGTACATGTGCCCAACCACGAGCTTCTTTGGGGTTGGGAACAAATCTCAACATGAGTGGTAAGTGGAGTCTGGCTTGTAGGTGTTCTGTACATGCTTGTTACAATATTAAGTGACAGAGGAGCCTACCAAGTAGAACAAGGGCATGAGCTGCCACAGTCTTTACACTTGTTCTCCCTCTGTCTAGAACAGTCTGCCACCCTCTCTTCATTGCCTTACACCATCCAAACCCTTTCATCCTGGCCAAGCCCTTCCCATCCATCACTTCTCTATGTTCATGCCTCTTGCTCTGGGAAATCTCTCTGTGGTCAGCCCTCCCCACCCACCCGCCTGGATTAAGCACCTCCACAATCTCCCATCCCCGGCCCAGCACACACAGCTAACAGAAACCATCTCAGATTAATATCTGGGGATCTACATTCTCAACATTTCTAGGAAATTTCTGAGTTCAAGAAAGCTGTAAGACCTCTGCTACACTAAGTTTAGAACACAGGAATGGCATCCATTTTGTTCTGTGGTAGCCTGTCTCGCAGGCAGTAGACACCATCCATCACCTGAATGAAGGAATGTATGCAGTTTACCATGTACTATTTAGTCTTTTTGTCCTCTATTGTCACTTGCAAGTAAATAAGTAGTGGTTGATATCGAAGGCAAGAAAAGTTATTAGGAAAAATATAAAACTGAAAAGTTGATTAATTTTTAAAACTGAACAATGCACCACCAGTAGAGAAGACTGCAGTTTGAAAACTAGCATGCTATGGGGCTCTTAAAATTGCCAGTTAATTTCTCATGAGGTATCTATGGCCCATTCATACATCTAATGGCTAAATGGCGGCTCTTCTTGTGACCTTTACCTTTTCCTAATTTACTAGAAACACCAACTGCCATTTGTGTTCAAAGCCCTTATAAAGCATGTTACCCAAATGGAAATAATCTGAATTAATGTTACCTTAAAAATTCCTTTATGCTCTTTAACATGTCTTCTTAATGAAAAGTAGTCTATCTAAAATATTACTATTTTTAAGTAAGTAATCAGTTTGATCCTCTTTCCTAACATTTATAGTTTAAAGATTTTTGTTTCTTCTAACTCCTACTCCTAGTTGTTCCCATAATAGGACCACATATTTTATACCCTGGGTTTGACCATGTCCAGAGCCTTTCATATATGAAAGAGGAAGCAGCTGAACCATGTTTCACAGGCGTTTGTCTTTTCTCATTTAAAGAAAAACACACCGGGAACCTCTTAAAAGGATTTCTATGGCATCATCAGTTCTTGATAAAGTTCAGAGGTGAGTAACGTCCTCATGCAAATACTCTGCCTTTGCTCACAGATTGATCACGCTTCAATCAGCCACTGTTGCCTCTATATCCTTAACACCTGAATTGAAATGTCAGGAGAAAAACATTCTCATATTTTGTTCCATAATTTTATCTGAGTAATTCTGAGAAAATATCTCCCATTATTTCCCTGACTCCTGAATTTTCTAATTCTGTTCCCTGAAGATAAAGGTCACTCTTTTCTATTGCCCATAAGCATATTCCGTTACACTTCAGAGTTAAGTCATATTTCATATATGACCTACTTCCTTCTAGTGCTTATAAAAATTGTTAAACTTGATTCCTTCATTAATCCATTAATTTCATTCATTCATGAATTCGTTAAATAATGTAATGCACCTATTACATGCCAAGCAAAAGTCTGGGCACTGATAAGTCAAAGAAAAAGATAAAAGTCCCTGCACTCAAGCAGCTAATATATTTTAGTGGGAAAAGAAAACCCATTTATTTCTTTTTCTCCATCCTTTAAGTACTTTCTTCTTTCCTATCATCCTGTCAATGTTTTCCTATAGGTAGTTCTTTAGGCTCTTGAACTACATCTATTCCAAATGTACTTTGAATGCCTCTTAATAGCTTCCTAAGGCATTTTCCTTGCCATGAATCCTAAGAGGTAATGGTACCTTCACTTCTTTATATTACGCAATTTATCACTGCCCTTTTCTTCTTGTAACAACACCTTTTCCTTTCCAAAATGGATCGCTATGTTTAAACACCTTTCTTATTTTATACTCAATTATAAAGTTGCTTAAAAGACAGTGTCTTGCCCTCTTATTTAAATATTCTGCTTTGAAATACTCTCATCAATTTTCTCTCCTGGGTTAAGGTTTTCTCCCAACATTAGTCTTCAGATAGCTTTCATGTTTGTTGAGGATACATGTATCAATCTCATGTTTTTCTATATTTCTTATCCATTAACATGCCTTTTTCAGTCCTTATTTCTTAGCAATAAAAATATCTACTACTGACTACATGCCAAATATTGCTCTAATGTGATATCTGCTCTACATGATACTGAATTTAATCCTTACAACCCTTTAGAGAGAAGTAGCATTATCCTCATTTTTCAGAGGAGGAAACCCAAGACACAGAGTGATGGTGTAACTTGCTAACTAAAGACAGAGTCACAATTTGGATACAAGTGGTTCGGCCTCTGAGTCTCTGCCTTCCCTTACCCATTATGCTACGCTGCCTCTACAATGTAGAGGAAAAGTCAACTCACCCTTTCTCATCTCACGTACCGCAAGAAAATCTTTTCGCTCCAAACATCTACTCTGATGTTACTGGGGGGATAATGGTTTAAATAAGCAGTCTAGTTTCCCAAAGGTACACAATCTTTCCTCTATAAAACTTAAGAGAGACTGGGCACAGTGGCTCACACCTGTAATCTTAGCACTTTGGTAGGCCAAGGGAGATGGATCTCTTGAGCCCAGGAATTCAAGACAGCCAGGGCAACATGGCAAGACCCTGTCTCTACAAAAAAATAAGCCAGGCATGGTGGCAAGCACCTAAGTCCCAGCTACTCGGGAGTCTGAGACACGAGAACAACCCGAGCCCAGAAGTGAAGGTTGCAATGAGCCATGATCCCACCACTGCACTCCAGTCTCAGGGACAGAGTGAGACCTTGTGTCAAAAAAAAAAAAAAAAAAAAAAAAACAACTTCACAGAAAACACTGCCAGCCTATGGAATTCAACACATTGATACTAATTGATTTTAAGGCTGCCAAAAAAGAAACTCAACAGCTGAATATACTTACCTATGAATCTCTCTCCTTGAGTTTGGTGTTTACCTTATCTGTTTTTAAGCTTACCATTATTTCTCCAGCATTACTTGGTTTTTCTTTTTCTTGGGGCCTATATATTATCAGGAAATTATATATAATTCTGCTTCTCCTCCAGACTATCCCCTACAGAGGCCTAGGCAGGCTACACCTTGGTTTCTTCCACTTCCCTCTCCACTGCTTCTTTTGGTTTTGAGTTGTTGCTCCTTCTGCCTGCCCCCACCCCGTTCAGCAATGCTTATTAATCACCTGCCTGGACCAGGTGGCATATAAAACACTGAATGGATGGGACAGTTGAAATAAATATCCTGTGTTACTAGCACTCCAACTCCTAGTCAAGTAATGAGCAATACTCACAAAATCCCTGACACTGTGCTCTTGTGGCGTCTCCCTTGGTCCCTATTAATGGCAGGTAAGTGGCTCCCCACTTTGTCTCTAGTAGTTCCCCCAAATCCCCATAACTCCAATTTATACCCCAAATGTGTCCCGGACAATCTAAACTGCTGAAGCACACTATCATGGACCATTTACAGTACTAATTCTGATAGTTCTTTATCTTCTACATAAAATGTTTAAAAGCTGTATCTTTGTTGTGTGCGGCAATGAGTGTCCGGCCAGTATTTCCCAGGTTTTTAACAAATATTTCCTTAAAAATAAATAATACTCCTACAGTGTTCCTGAATAAAAGTATTGTTTTGTTTTATTTGACTTAACTGAAAACCTTTTTATTCTAGCGATTTTATAATCAAGACTTCCACAATAAAAATCTGTAGTTGATCTCTTACCGACTTCTTCAAGAAAACTTTTCTCAATGCTAAGTAGACCCTTAAATGTTATTTTCTTTCTTCTTTCCCTCAGTCTCTGTTTCTCCTGCTGACACCTTAACCATCTCAGTCTTCTTATAAGGTGTAGGGTATTTGAGACCTACCAAGCTGTGTGGTAAGAGTGAAACCTGTAGGCAATTAAACATTTGAGCCCCTTCCTGGCATGTAGTAAAAAAATAAGTTTAAGATCGTTTGAGGATCACAACATGAAGGTGGGAACTGTAAGGATCACAGGTTCCTGAAAACACTTGCTCAACATTACTGATAATAGTATTAGTAGAACCAAACCCCAAAGTCATTTTAGTCATCTTTGTTTTGCAAAATAGCGATCAATGAAAAATAAGTGGCTTTTGAGTAATTCGAAATGGTATTGATTTCTGTGGCAATGTCTGATCCCTGACATTGCCAGTCTTATTTTTGCTAGTTATTCAAATTAGATTTGATAAGTCCATCTAAAGTTTCCCTCTTCTGGAGAAAGGTGATGGTTATATAGTTCAAATTTCCCACTCTTACTGAAGAAATGCCAAAACTTCCATTTCACACTTCCACAGCACAACTTAGAAATTCCCCCCTTCATTCAACCTACAGTGGCAGGGATCAGACAAACAGCGTGCAAATGTACAAGAGCGTGTCTGCTCCAGAATCAGACAGGCATCCCTTTACAGCCCGGTGCTGTTTCTAAGAGAACATCTACACCAACAGAAAATAATCACAGCTGGATACAAACTACTACCATTTGCAGTTGAAGAAAAATCCAACGTGCTCGCTTTTCTTCTATTGTAACGTGATATATTAGCACAGTAATTTCATTTGTGCACATGAAAATCTTATACAAGTGAAAGACACTGTTTTAGGGTACACATGGAAAGTTATGTTTTGTTTCGGAGATAAACTTCTGTCATCTGAGTATCAGAGCCTCTACCTGTAATAAGTGAGATACAATTTCCACATGAGGTATAATCAAATCCTTAGAAACACATTTTTAGTTCACCTGCGTTTTCTCAGGTGTACCAGCTTCTCTCCAATTGAGCATTTAAGCTTCAGTAATTTCTCAGTTCAGGCACTTCCTTTTTCATACCCTACTTTCTGTGTCTTTCAATTATACTTTCTATTTCCAGGATATCTGATATGATTCTCTCAGAAGAGAACAATATTTTTCTTTATAAAAAGTTATGTCAGAGAGAGAGAGAGACTGATTTACTCTGAAGTCTCCATTCATTAGCAGTTCTGATTGCTAAAATAGGTGTCCTTTTAAACAATCTGGCACTCATTCATTTAACAAACAATAAGCACCTGCTATAGGCTAACTACTTTCCTAGGTGCTGGGATTATACAGGTAAAGTGAACAAGAGTCGTGCCTTCAAGGAGCAATCAGTCTAGTAGGGGAGTCAGATTCATAAATAAATGAATAAAATATGGTGTCATGAGTGCCATATGAGAGGTTGGCCTAATACAGATGCCCCATGGAGAGGGCAACTCATTCTGTCTGCCTAAAAATGGATGTTTTATCTCAAAGACATGGGAACTGGTTCATCAAGTATGAATAAAAGTCATCAGGTGAAAAATAAAAGGATAGTCCCAGAAGAGGAAATAGCATATGCAAGGCAATAAAGCTGCAGAAGAATACAATGTGCTCAGGGCATGATGAGTCACTTCGTATGATTTTGGGTCAGTGTGCATAAGACAGACTGTTAAGAGAAGAGGTCAAAAAGGGAGATTGAGCCAATAAACAAAGGAAGAGTGATTCAAACATTCTGAGTAATGTAGTGGCTACTGGACCTATATTTCTGAAAGATAATTTTGGCAATAATTATCACTGAACAGGAGGGATAAATGACGGAAGACAGACCCACTACAAACTGGAGTTTGTGCATGTGAATTAAAAATACAAAAGACAGAAGAATGAAAATAGTGCTAAGGCGTCCTGCTACTAGCAGGTCCTAAAATAGCTGATATACCCATACTTCTCCTTCACCTTAAGTGTAGTTTTCTAATTTTGAGGCTCATAGCTTTAAAAAAACCAATGCTTCTCAAATTGAATGGATATAGGAATCATCTGGGCATCTTGTCAAAATGCAGATTCTTACTCAGTATCACTTGAGAAGGAGGAGAGCTGAGATTATACATTTCTAATAAGCTCCCAGGAAATGCCAATGCTATCAGCCCATGGACCAAACTTTGAGTAGCATGTCATAATGAGTCAGTTAGATTGCTGCCCTTTCTCAAGAAATAACTTCACAATGAAAACTGAACACTTGGACATCACTGTTGATTGGATGGATGTAAGGAAGCATGTATGTTTGTTGTCTAATACCACTTAAGAAGTGATAGGATACGGCCGGGCGCGGTGGCTCAAGCCTGTAATCCCAGCACTTTGGGAGGCCGAGACGGGCGGATCACGAGGTCAGGAGATCGAGACCATCCTGGCTAACCCGGTGAAACTCCGTCTCTACTAAAAAAACTAGCCGGGCGAGGTGGCGGGCGCCTGTAGTCCCAGCTACTCGGGAGGCTGAGGCAGGAGAATGGCGTAAACCCGGGAGGCGGAACTTGCAGTGAGCTGAGATCCGGCCACTGCACTCCAGCCTGGGCGACAGAGCGAGACTCTGTCTCAAAAAAAATAAAAATAAAAAAAAAAATAAAAAAAAAAAAAGAAGTGATAGGATACACTGGCTAAGCATTGGCAGTGAATGAAAACAGACTATGGTCACCTCTCATAGCAGGTGTAGCGCCCTCAATGCCAGAGTATCCATCTTGTAAACAAAAGTTATCAACAGTTGCCATTTAAAATCTCTAAGTGGTTCCGGTAATCATATCAAAGTTCATTTTCAGATTTGTCTGGCCATTTCTGACAGAAGTAAAAAGTATCGGCCAGGCGCTGTGGCTCACGCCTGTAATCTCAGCACTTTGAGAGACCAAGGCAAGTGGATCACGAGGTCAGGAGTTCAAGACCAGACTGGTCAAGATGGTGAAACCCCGTCTCTACTAAAAATACAAAAATTAGCCCGGCCTCGTGGCGGGTGCCTGTAATTCCAGCTATTCGGGAGGCTGAGGCAGGGAGAATCGCTTGAACCCGGGAAGCGAAGGTTGCAGTGAGCTGAGATCGCCCCATTGCACTCCAGCCTGGGTGACAGAGCAAGGCTCCGTCTCAAAAAACAGTAACTGAAAGTATATGTTCCTAGCAGAGATGATCTTTAATGACTGCTACTATAGTAATGCAGTTTTTTGTTTTTTGTTTTTTGTTTTTTTTTTTTTTGAGACGGAGTCTCGCTCTGTCGCCCAGGCTGGAGTGCAGTGGCCGGATCTCAGCTCACTGCAAGCTCCGCCTCCCGGGTTTACGCCATTCTCCTGCCTCAGCCTCCCGAGTAGCTGGGACTACAGGTGCCCGCCTCCTCGCCCGGCTAGGTTTTTGTTTGTTTGTTTTGGTTTGGTTTTTTTTGTATTTTTTAGTAGAGACGGGGTTTCACCGGGTTAGCCAGGATGGTCTTGGTCTCCTGACCTCGTGATCCGGCCGTCTCGGCCTCACACAGTGCTGGGATTACAGGCTTGAGCCACTGTGCCCAGCCTAGTAATGCAGTTTTAATGTTAAATGGCTTGGTTACTGCCCAGAATATATGGCATTAAACAGAAGGTCTTCATTTAGTTTATCATTTCGAATTTTGTATATTGACCCTCTAACTAGAGCAGAACTATCTGTAAGGATGGCATCTCTATAGTTCTCTGAAACAGTCAACATCACCTATCAGAAATGTAATGCAGGAGGAGGACGTGAACAATATATCTTGATTCTGAATGCTTTACTTTACTTCTAAGGGAGCAACTTTACCTGGATTTCAAGTTTTCCTTTCATCATTTTCCTGGTGCACGGTGACACAGATGGTGTGAGGTAATTTTATGCACTACATCTAAAAGCACCCGTTCCCCTTTTCATTGACCAATCCATGCTGCTTCACACAAAGGAGACATATTGGTGATTTATCTGGTGTAGTACAAATCAAGACTAAACAAAAGCAATTCATTCCAAATCAGGACCTAGCCCTGAGCTGGAGAAACGGAGATGTCCCTTGATTGTTGCAAAAGCAATCACCGTTTTTCTATCTTGGATTTCCTCCCTCCTCCACTAAAAATAGTGGGAAAAAATATTAAAAGAGCTGTGAAAGGGAGAAGTTGCGGAGTGGCAAGCATTTCTGTCTTACGTATCATTTGATCTAAACTCCTTTAAGAAATAACAGCAGTGGGAAAAAAAAAAAAAATCCCCTTAAAATAGAGAGTACTAAAAAGCCTTCATTTAAGCTTGCAAAATTTTGTCCTAACCTAAAATAAATTTGCTACATTTTCATGTAATTTATTTGCAATTGAACACTTTAAGTAACATTACATGATATCAACTGCTTGCCTGAAAACTTGTGAAGTTTTGCTGGTATATAGTAATACTTTACTAAGATGTTTCAGAACATAAAAAGCAAAATCAATGCTGGAAAAAAAATGTTCTTTTTGTTCTAGGGTCTGTGTTTGGAAAATATTGCCATGTAGCATTTATGGTAACAGCTGTACGGTTAAACTTTAGGCACAAACTGAACTGCAGAGGATCTGCTGCATAAATAAAATCCCCATGGCAACTAAATGTGCTACTAGATAACAGAGAAAAAAGGATTTATGTGTTTGCTGAGCTGTCTTGCCCTAAAGGAATTCTCCAGGCAAACGCAGGCCACCTGCCACATGTTATATTAAGCTCAGCCTTCTGGACTTATTTTCAAATCCACAGCAAAAAGGTCCAACTACTTTTATTTGGAAGTTTCATTGTTCTTTATTCCCAGTCCCTCCAAAAATAAACAATTCATTTTTCAACTTGCCTGCTATATTTTGCCCTGGATACAAAAGATAATTAATGAATTTGTTTGTGCTCCTAAACATTTTGTTGATCTTACTGAAATAACAAGCGTATTTATAACAAGAAAGTTGTTTTAATTTGTAGATAGAACTTGCCTATCCCATATAAGGCAGAGCATATAGAAAAAGCACAGTGGTTGATGAGGATATTTAGAAGATTACCATGAAAGAATATAACCATAAAGATAAACATTTTCTCTAAATTTATTGTGAAAAATATGTAGAGTTCTTCCTGAAGGAGAATAGGGCTATAAAATATTCTAGAATTCTGTTATAGTATTATTAAATCAATTAACTTTAAAATAATTACTTAAAATGTTTCCTTTTTTCCTTTAAAGTATACTTTCCCACCTCCAATCCCCATCATAGCTAAAGATACTACTGCACATTTATATTAATGTTGATAATATTGCAATATTATATAATAATATTAAAGTATTTTTGAGTATATGAAAATACAATGTGATATATACTATTTGAACTGAGAGAGGGGAAAAGAGACAAAAATTATGTGACAGTCATTCAACATAATTCCCTACAAGAAAAGAGGGAACTAAACAGGACATATGCTCCCCCAAACTTGAGATTTACTTTAACTTATGTGAACATTGACCTTGGTGAAATAATGGAAGAGTACTCACCTGTGAATAATTATAACTATTATCTATTCTCAATACTGCCTAAATTGTAGAGAGAGAATAAATTTAAGCTTTGTCTGTGTTGGTTAATATGGAAGTGAAAGGGAAAAATGAGTCACTGACACACAAAAATGTCAAAGAAGATTTTGACAGTAAATAATCAATTTGCTGCTTTCATTTACTTCTGGTGATATGCATTCATTATGACAAAAATTATTTCCAGGTATTTACTAATACCAACAGAAATATCAATTATGACTTTACTAAGTAAAAGACACAAATTTCTATTAAATAAGTTTACAATTTCAGTAAGATCTTTGTTCTGTCTCAGAAATGTATGGCCTGTTACAGGTAGATTTCCACACTGGCATCTAAGGAACAAGCAAGTCTTCAGAAAGGCTCTTGATTGTTGCAAAACAAAAATTGGCTATTCTGCAATACAATCAAACCTAAACCACCATAGCAAGACACACCATTAACACTGAACTCTGGCTTCCACAGAACAACTCTTGCCATCCCAGCTAATGTAAACATTTCAGCAGCAAGGTTATTTCTCTGTCATGAGAGTAGATACTTATTAGGAATAGCAAGTGACACCTTCAGCAGAGGCAGAGTCCTCAGGTACGCTTCCCAGCAGTCAGTTTCTGGTAAGTCTATAAGTACAGCCATTGCTCTCAAATAGAGTTTGACTATGATCCCCAGTCAACTCCCCTCTAGCCATGAATCTCCCTCCTCCCCAGATTACTATATAAAAATAATGCTGAAGAGAGGCTTTTAAATGTCCCCACAACCAAATGATAAATGTATGAAGTGATGGTCATGCTAAATACCCTGATTGGATGATTATACAGCATATATGTATGAAAGTATCAAATTGTACCCCCACAAATGTGTACAACTATACTGTGTCAAAAGTTTTAAATAATGCTGTAATACTAATGGATTAGAGAGGAATGTATATAAATTATAAAGAAAGAACACGCTTTTTGTGTGACATTCTATTACAAAGCAATGATCTATTCAAACCTTCCAAAATATTTCTTAATACTTATTAATAAATAAATAAATTACTTAATATTTATTAATACCACAGATCCTACACCAAAATACCACTTTTCTTCCTGGGCATATGGTTGGACTACATGTTGCAGCTTGCCTTGAAATTGAATGTGACCATATGACTGAGTTCCAGCAGACAGAATATGAGCAGAAGTGGTTGTGTGCTGCTTCTAGGTCTGGGCCATTATAAGCTTCTCCAGGTGACCCACGTGATGAGTGGGTGGGGAGGGGATAACAGGCACCACTCAATGGCAGAGCGATTCTGCCATTCTAGAAGCCTGGCACAACTTTTGTCAGTTTGGATAAGCAGTAAATTCATGTCCACCAGGAACATTCATGTGGGAAAATTCTGAAAATAAAAAACTCTTGTGTCAAGCTATCAAAATTTTAGGGTTAAAGCAGCTGGCATTGGTGTAATATACCACTTATCTTAATAATGTCTTATAAGTTATTTAATAGGAAGAAATGCATAAGCACTGTATCAATTAAATAACTTGGAAGCAGGTTAAATATATATACATACGTCTATATTTCAAAAGTAAACTTACTTAAATTTGATTCCGATTTGAATTACAACACATGCTCATCCTGAAGTTTTTGGGAAGTTATGCAAATTAGTACATACAACATTCCTAAGCAAGATTAGCTCTTGTTATAAAATGAATCAAGGGTAGCTTCGCAAAGAACAGAAAGTAGCATGTTTACTGTTTAACTTCTAAATTATCTGCTAATTATGTAGGGAGCTAGTTCAGTAAAATATTGAGATACAAACCCTTTGTGACCCAACTGGGAAACTGCTCTCACTGAGAAGAGTGGCATTTTGAGTGATTTCCTCCAAAAAGGCACCAAAAAGCACCCAAGTAGCTTACAATAGATTTTAAAGCTGACTCTTTTTTCTTTTTTTAAGATAAACGACAGTTTGGACGAGGCTCCCATCTGTGTATTGCAAATAATGGATACAGAAACATGATTGTTGAAGTACTTGTGAGGGACCTTGGAGTCTCCTAAAATATGGAGTTCTGTTTTCTAGAAAAGACATTTTAAAGTCTACAAAATAGACTTTTATTTACAAATCAAGGATCTGTCATGGAGATTTCTCCCTAGCAGTGATGTGGGCCAAATCATCAGATAGATGCAGGTCACCTTCATAGAATTTTCTATATGTGTTTTTCTTATAAACCACTGTTCATGGAAACCAAAGTCTCTATCGAAACAAATCCCTGATGGGATACAGTGATGACCATCTTACAGAAAAACAATGAACAAATATGGAAGTTATGTTTATATTTAGGTAACACATATGGATGATTTCTATCTAAATAGTATGCATTTCTAGGTGCTTTTCTTTACTCAATGTCTCCAGTTAAGGTGTAACACCTTCTAGGACACACACAGTCCTTTTCATAATCACATCATTTTACCCTACCAAAAAAGTTGGTGACCAATCATAATCTCAGACTCAGAAAAGATGTCTTATGACACCAGCATTATATGCTCACCTTGTGAATTTTTAAACAAATACACAGTTACACACACTGAGCAAAAGCATGACTGGGTACATGACCTCTCTTTCTCCACTGACAAACCTCTGGGAAGACTAGCGTGAACTCACTGCACATACCTCCTTCCTAATCCTTACTTCCTTAAACCTTTGAAACCTAGTTTCTAATCCTTCCACTGTGTTGAAATGTTTTTCTCAAAAGTCCCAAATCACCCACCAACTATCAAAGTGAACAGCCTTCTTTCGGTCCACAGTCTACAGGACCTTCCTCCAATCCCTTTCTGATATTAACCTTTTCCTTACTATGCTTAAAGCACTCAGAACAAAGACTGGCTCGTGATAAGCACTCAATAATGTTAGTGATGTTACAATTATTATTTGTTCTTGAGATTCTATTCTATCATGTCTTCCTTAGAACAGGAATCTTTTTCTTCCATCCTATTTGGTTTGTTGTGGTCATGAACTTCTCCTTCTCCCATCTTCCGAAGTCAACTTTTCCACAGCCCATTTCCTCAGGCTGCTTTTCATTTTTATTATACATTTTTGCATCTTTTAGTTACAGCATTATAATCCACCCAAAAACATATAAACTCTCTAGATATTGCATATTCTACTGTTGACGCTTCTTTTATATTAGAAGCTGCTGTTTAATTTCTTGACTTATAAGCCTTCTTGATTTCTCTTCAGCTACTATAAATGTCAAACTGGATCTTGTCAGTAAGTAGAGTTTAACGTGACCACCACATATAAGGCAAGCCCACAATATCCCTGCTCAAAATTCTCATTGCTGCAGCATTAAGTAAATGGAAGGCTCAGACAGAGAAGATTGTTCTCATCTGTTGATTGCATTTATGTGCTTGCATTTCTCAGTTATTACTGATGACTCCTAAAAGAAGCACTCTTTCAGTAACCCACGAAGTTTGTCAAATACCCAAGTCTCTCATAAGGCAGTAACCTTACAACATATTACTGTCTCACAGATTCTCAGCAGCACAGCATCATTCTGCTTGAATCCATATGCATTTGGTTTTAAATGACTTTCAGCACATGAATCCCAGGAAGCAGAAGAATGTTACGCTGCATAACATTAAAAAGTTAGGAAATAGGCCGGGCATGGTAGTTCACACCTATAATCCTAGCACTTTGGGAGGCCAAGGTGGGTGGATCACTTGAGGCCAGGAGTTTGACACCAATCTGGCCAACACGGTAAAACCACATCTTTACTAAAAATACAAAAATTAGTCAGGTGTGGTAGCACCTGCCTGTAATCCCACTTACTTGGGAGGCTGAGTCACAAGAATCGCTTGAACCCAGGAGGCAGAGGTTGCAGCGAGTCAATATCATGCCACTGCACTCCAGCCTGGCCAATAGAACAAGACCGTCTCAATTAAAAAACATTTAATGACTGTGCAGGTCTTCAATAATGTATTTTTTTTAATGATGCAAAGTAAATTCAAACTAACCCATCTCTTTTATTTTGGAAAACCTGTATGTTAATAATGGAATATTAAGGCAACAATGGAATAGAGTTCCTGGGGATATAAATTATAAAGTGAGTTGGTTTGCTTTGTGAATTACTGTAGCAAATTTAATCCAAGTTGATAAGAGGGCTATTTTAAAAATAATTCCAGCTTCTTCTTTGTAAAAGCCTGGATTCTTATAAAGCAACTGTGCCAGTTATTAAGCTATTGTTATCAGCCTCAAAATCACCGTTCTATGCTCTGCCCTAGATGCTGGGGCTGAGACTTGGCCAACTACCTCTGAGCCCAGTGAGTGGCTCCCTGTTAGGCTCTGCTGTAGGGGGGCATTCAGGGAGACTGCATGGCTGACAGGAGGAAGGGCCTTGCTCCCTTCGGGCTTTCTGCCTGGCTCAGTGAGTATCACCCCAGCAGTTTCTTCTCCCCAACAGTGGCAGAGCCTTCCATCGGCAGCAACTGATTTCAGTTTGCAATTTTTCCAGCACTTGCAGGATCAGCCTCATCCCTCTCCTCTTCAGAGACAAACGGGCCCAAGTCCCTCTTCAGAGGTCTGAGGTTCAGCCTCACAGGGGTCTCTCCTCTCCATCCCTCAGTTTTAGCTCCCTCCATCCCAACCTCTCTCTTGTTTAATGCAGTCCTGAGGGTAGTGCCTGCTTCCCACAACTGTTATGTCAGCAGTCTCATTTTACTCTTTCAGTTACTATCAATAGTTAACAACAGAAAAACCTAGTTAGCGGCCGGGCGCGGTGGCTCAAGCCTGTAATCCCAGCACTTTGGGAGGCCGAGACGGGCGGATCACGAGGTCAGGAGATCAAGACCATCCTGGCTAACACGGTGAAACCCCGTCTCTACTAAAAAATACAAAAAACTAGCCGGGCAAAGTGGCGGGCGCCTGTAGTCCCAGCTACTTGGGAGGCTGAGGCAGGAGAATGGCGTGTACCCGGGAGGCGGAGCTTGCAGTGAGCTGAGATCCGGCCACTGCACTCCAGCCTGGGCGACAGAGCATGACTCCGTCTCAAAAAAAAAAAAAAAAAAAAAAAAAAAAAAAGAAAAACCTAGTTAGCAATTCTTTATATTAAATTATCCGGGTTCAAGTAGCTGTTGTGGTTCCTGTCCCCTGACTGGACCTAGAGATACAGAAATGTGCATTTGGTTTCCAATGCACATATGAATCCCAGGAAGTAGTAGAAAAAATGTTGTGCTGAATAGTATTAAAAAGTTAGGAACTATGCAGGTCTTCAACAATGCATTTTTTAATGATGCAAACTAAATTCAAACTTTGCACATCCCATTTAAACTTGCATTTCCCAAAGTATATTCTAACGATTATTAGTACTGTAAGGTACCCTTAAAAAATTGAAAAGGTTTTTGTGTTCAAAAAGTTAGTAAAACAGCATATCACAGCCCTCTCACATACTACCGTGAAATTCAGCAATGAGAAAATTAAATGCTTTAAGAAGTCCTACTGTAAAAACTATTTAACCAATGTTTTCTAAACTTACTTCAACCTGGAAACCTTCTTTTAAATAACTTTTTAATACTGTGGAACTTGAGTTCAGTAGAACACACTTTGGAAAATGGTTACTCATTGCATATTAAATTTAAAACCCTGTCAAATCATTTTATACAAGCAGATCATAAAGTATCAGTCATATGTAAACATGTGCAGTCTAAATATCAAGAATATTTAATATCTCAAGTATTCAAATAATATATTTATTAAATAAATGTTAAGTGATTAGGGTCTTAAAATCATTTCTGTTAAACAAAATTTGTCACTCAACGTAATATGTTGTAAATATATCAGCAAAATACTATTACTGAGAGCTCTTGGCCAGGACACAGAAATAGTCTTCCCATAAGGAACTGGTGTTAAGAGCTGTACTTAAATGTTCATCCACTTGTATTTATAAATATTAAAACTGACATCCACCTGTAGTCCCAGCTACTCAGGAAGCTGAGGTGGGAGGATCATTGAAGCCCAGAAGGCAGAGTTTGCAGTGAACTGCACTCTAGTCTGGGAGACAGAGAGAGACCTTGTCTCAAAAAAAAAAAAAAAAAAAAAAAAGACATCCAAATTACAGATAAGAGGTAATGTGTATAAGGCTGTGTACATGTAAAAATGAAAAACATAAACAGCATTGCTAAACAATGCTAAAGTCCATTCCAATTTAATCTGTGCTCAATATGGCATCTGAGACAAAATCAACTTTATCATTACACTCTCACCACAAGAAGCCCCAAATTGCTCAAACATATAAACAAACATGCAGGACTGAATATATACTAGAAAAATTGCATTGCTTTTGCAATATCAAATGCAATATTTTACCAAAGATATAAACTACACTGGAGTCTCATTTCAATATTTCCCAGTATGCTAATACTTGGATATACTGCAGATTTCATTCCACGAAATGTAATCCCCAGAAGGTATAAAAATATAAAACAGGATTTTAGAGAATATCTGCTAGGTGGTAGGCATTGAGCTAGGGTTATACACATAATATAAATTTTTGTCAAAACAAAAAACTAAAATGAACCAAAAAAGCCATAAGCTTACTATTATCACCCCCATTTTACAGGTGAGAAAACTGAGGTTCAAAGGTTTAAAAGTTTTCCTCTAATTACGCAATTTCTATTTGCTGGAATCAGAATTTGACATTGTATTCTAACCTCATGCTCAGTTTAGAAAGTACCCCTTCTATGACACAATCCTGAATTCACATGGATCTTTGAAATGGCAAATGATTGTGGTAATATAGAGATGTTCCACTACATTTCAAAATTGTTTCAGGCAACGTGTTTCTTTATTATTACTAGGAATAGTTTATTGGACTTTGCAATAAATCAAATCAGGACTGTAAAGAAAACAAGATAAAACAAAATCTTCTTCACAAACACATAAAAAACAGTGTAAGTTTTAGTCTAACTTGATCTTTGTTAGATGCGATCACATAAAATACTCCACCAATAGATATGACAAATGCACTTTATATTTCAATGTGTCAAACCATTTCAATGCTCTGAAACTATGTTGAAGCTGGCAGGCAAGCAGACTATATTAAATTTTTCTCTGGAATCGACTTCAATTCTAGACTGAATTATTGGAATTTTAGTGACCCTAAAAAAGGCTGTCAGAAATGATATTCAACACAGAGTTTTCAAATCTAATGCTCTATTACACATACTTCACATAAAATAATATAGTTTCAATATAAACAAACCAGTCAAAAACAACATTCTATTTGTTCTTGTAATTTTGTACACATTTTGATATTGATTTGTCACAGCAGATTCTAAAATGCATTTGCTTCTTAAGAGAAAACTCACAGCATCTATTTCATAATTCAATAGTTCATTTGGATATGATACAGTCATAATGTTTGCCTAAAATTGATTTTTTGTTGTTTGCCAGTAATTCCAGCACTATGGAAGGCCGAGGCCGGTGGATCATGAGGTCAAGAGTTCAGGACCAGCCTGGCCAACACAGTGAAACCTCGTTTCTGCTAAAAATACAAAAATTAGCCAGGTGTGGTGGTGGGCGCCTGTAGTCCCAACTACTTGGGAGGCTGAGGCAGGAGAATCACCTGAACTCATGAGGCAGAGGTTGCAAGTGAGCCAAGATTGCGCCCACTGCACTCCAGCCTAGGGACCAGAGCCAGATTCCATCAAAATAAAATAAAATAAAATAAATAAAATAAATAAAAAATTAAAAACAGAACAATATATAGATGGCTAATAGCTATTAACAGGCCTAGATTTCTCAATTCTACTTTTTTTGTTTGCACATCGAACAGAATTATCTCAAGTGATTTTCACTAACACAAAACTAGTAGCACTGGGAATCCAATCAGTGAATGGGGAGATGGCTTGTCACCCTTCTCTAGTTCTGGGAGGAGGACAGTCCTCTTTCATTGCAGGTAAATTTTAAAAATAACAACTTACAAAGCAATTCACTCCTGAATTTATTCTATTTTTTCAAAGAATTAAAAGCACATTGTGTATGAATCTATGTTATCACCATTGTTTCTACTGCTTACTGTTTAACACAATACCAGTACCATGTTCCTGGAAACAACATTAAATCTCAAGAAATGTCAATATAAGAGAATTAGAGGCCGGGTGCGGTGGCTCAAGCCTAGCACTTTGGGAGGTCGAGACGGGCGGATCACGAGGTCAGGAGATCAAGACCATCCTGGCTAACATGGTGAAACCCCGTCTCTACTAAAAAATACAAAAAACTAGCCGGGCGAGGTGGCGGGCGCCTGTAGTCCCAGCTACTCGGGAGGCTGAGGCAGGAGAATGGTGTGAACCCAGGAGGCGGAGCTTGCAGTGAGCTGAGATCCGGCCACTGCACTCCAGCCTGGGAGACGGAGCGAGACTCCGTCTCAAAAAATAGAAAAAAAGAGAATTAGAGAATAAAACGGGAAGCCAATTAGTTAACCCACAAACTTGTCCTCTTAAACTTCTACCATTTTGTAGAAAATACGTTTTTTCTCATTGCAACACATATTTAAAGACATAAAATCAACCCAGGTGCCCATCAATGGTGGACTGTATAAAGAAAATGTAGTACATATACACCATGGAATACTACACAGCCATAAAATAGAATAAAATTGTGTCTTTTGCTGCAACATGGATGCAGCTAGAAGCCAATATCCTAGGCGAACTAAAGCAGACACAGAAAACCGAATACTGCATGTTTATGAGTGGGAGCTAAACATTGGGTATACGTGGACATAAAGATGGGAACAACAGACACTGGGAACTACTAGACAGGGGAGAGGGGAAAAGGGTAAGGATCGAAAAACCGCCTGTTGGGTACTATGCTCACTACCCTACCTGGGTGACAGATTTATTTGTACTCGAAACCTCAGCATCATGCGATATACCTTTGTGACAAAACTTGCACAACATGTACTCCCCGATTCGAAAATAAAAATTAGGGGAAAAAAGATATTTTTTCACAGAGCATAAAGCTCCAAAGATCAGACTCAATCTTTGGATTACCCAGCCCTGTGATACCAAGAAAGAAGTCACAAGAACCCAGGGTAGAGAGTTCAGCTCAAGAAAAGACCTGGTTAAATGCACAGCTGCATCCTGGTAAATAGGGAACACCTACCCAGCAGCCTTTATTTTGACCAGAAGATACAGAAATAGTGACAATACAACCCCCAGTGACACTCAAAGGGAAGCAATAGCCCATGGTCCCCCAACCCACTCCTAAAAGTAAATGCAAGTACAAACAAACCAATGCATGCAAACACACACACCTATTTTCAGATGTGTCACTGTAAGATATGCATTATATTTATAGCGTTAAGGGAGAAAGTCCATCTGTCTAGCAGCATTCAGAATTGAAACATTAGGAAATCATGTGGTGTTCTTGGTTTTATCATAATTTATAGTATGAACCAAGACAAGTTGTTTAGACTTCCTGTGCATCAGTTCTGCGGTAAGTAGATCATTAATATCTGCCTCTTCAAATTATGTTCTGGAAATAAAATGATCTTTTAAAATTATAGATTATTGTTTCTCATTAGCTTGTACTTAAAGATAACAGCTTTTCTCCTCATTTAAGGGCAAGTCTCCAGTGACAGACCGAGGTGGTCTTATTCACAATTTTTCAAAAGGTTCAACTGATTAGTCAACTACTTTAGTGGGATAATGATTTGCTTCTCCTTTAATTTATCAATTTATCCTGAGTCACAAAAAAGTTGGATAGCAATTTTGAAGATTCTACTCTAGTCCAGTTCGGGATCAGCTTGACTCACAAATCTGGGATAAACTCAAACTGAATTAAAACAATGGAGAAGGTGGCATTTAATAGCAGGTTAAATGGAAACAAAGACATCTTTTTAATTGCTGCTATTATATTTGGGACAATACTGACAGTCAATCATAAACTAGAGGTCAGAATATACTTCTTTTCTTCTCAAAATAATGTACATCAGCTTTAGAAATTAAAATTAGTTTATCTTACAAAATAATTTCCAAAAATTTCCATAAAGGAAGGAAAAGTCTATCTTGGATGAATTTGTGTATTAGTATAAAGAATTATACTAATTCTTTAATAGAGAATTCTTTAATTCTCTAATTGTGAATTAGTATAAAGAAACATATTCCTAAGAATTTAGAGCTTTGATCACAGCAAGGACATAAGGAGGTCATTCAGTGTAGGCCTTCCTATTTCTAAGAAGCACTGCACTTACATAAAGCTGGTATTCATGTTTGGTTGAGTTTGTTTCATGTAACTATTCCAAAATCACAGTCAAAAGAGTCAATATATCTTTGATATCCAAGCTTCCAGGGAAGAAGCAATAGACATTTCTCCTCATCTAAGCTTCAGTCTTTTAAATAATTCCTGTGGGAATAATCTTGAAAGACATCAGCCATGTCAGCCCATCAAATCTTATCCATGTCATTACTAGATTTTTTAACTAAGATTTTTGTTTTTGTTGTTTCAGGAGCATAGTTTTGATCTTTTTTTCCTAAATAACGATATATGCTCGATATATGTGCCTGAATTATGAACAGAACACCAAATTGTTGCAACTAGCACTAATTTGAGACTGATTAACGTTAGCTATTGCCTGGTCCTATAACATATCTTCATATTTATCTAATATTACATGACTCATTATAACAAGGAGTAGTTTTTGCTGTGCTTTAGTAGCCCATGTAATCTAATTTAAAGATTTAGTTAAAACCAGGTAGAGATAACAAATAAGTAGCTAGATAGACAGTTTGAAACTTGGAGGTAGGTTGAGAACTGAAAATGTTGCTTTAGAGTCATAAATGTAGACTTACAGGAAAAAAAAAAAAAAAGCAGAAAAGCAGAAAATCCAGATCGTAGGAGCAGCCACCATCATAGCAGTTCTTGCTCTATTTCTTACTACATTTATCTTACTCAGTTTTCTCATCTTTAAAATGGAGTGAATGGGTCATTCTTCAGGCTTTTTGAAGGTAAAGTTTAACGCTCCTTGGAAGAAATATATTAAGTGACAGAGTAAAGCGTCACTTGGTTATATGTTTAATGTGATCATTTTCATAACTAAGTACAAATTTGAATCTCAGCATTTAACAAACATAACTGTAATCCAATTTGTATGATGTATGATTGGTGATTTTTAACCTTTACATCTTTTATATAAACATATGGATTACTGGAAGCAAATATATATACACACTTCTCCAAGATATAGTAGATGCTTTCCCACATCATAAACCCTCTTCCAGATACATTCCAAAATTCCTGTGTTGGCCAGTAAAACCTTCCTTACACATCGGCAACAAACTCAACCCCCATTATCAATGCTGACATGCTTAGTGAATAGCTGCTGCTTCATAAACTGAACTATGTCTGGAAAGTCAAACAAACCAAACATGAAAATAGGCACCATATTTTTTTCAAATCCATACTAAATGCAGAACATACTCAATTGTCTGATAAATTGGTTAAAATTGGTGCCACTAGAATTGAGTCACTGAAGAGTTTATTTCTGTCACTATATTAACTGTGTGATGTAGCAATTGCACCTAATGAACTTAATGTGGCTTATGGCTATGCCCTGCTTCCTCTCAGAAACAAAATCTAAATGTTCCCATGTTTGCCCAACTGGCATCCAACACTACATCAGTAGAGGCAGACAAGCCACTAATGTTCCATTTTGGCCTCTGGTTAATACAGTTTTATTTCACATGTTCTCTAAATGTAAGATGCTTGCACTAAAATGCTCAGTCGTTTTTAAAAATAAAAAGCCACAGAATTAATCTGCAGTTTCTTTTTGACAAGTTCACTATATATAAAATTTCTACAACTCACTACAGTGTAGTTGAAGAGGATTCTCAGAATTAATCACGAATGTAGTAACTTACGGACTTTTACCCACATGAACTGAAATGAAATCATCCTTTGAAATAGAAGGAGCATGAGAAGAAAACAAGAACAAGACTTTTAAAAATCATGACAACCCTTCAATAAATTTGTGGAATGGTACTAAAGCCATACTGCAACGCTCAACTCTACTTTATACTCAAGGACCTTGTTATAAGCGAAGGTGTTAGAACAAGGTCCTTCTGTTATTTACAGAAATGAACTCACCACACAGGGAGATGCAATAGTCTACATTATAGTGAGTCTGCAATGTGGCTGATACCCATACAGATTTTTAAATCATTCTGTAGTTTTGCCTTTCTCCTTTCATGTTTCCTATTGAAGCCAGATGCCATAAGCTTTTAGGGATAAATGTGAGCTCTTTTCGTCAACAGCATATCTAAGATTCCGAAAGTTGTATTTTCCCCCCTTTTCCTTTAATGGTATATCCCGTCCTCCTTTCTGCCACACATGAGCTACCTGCCCAGTGCTCTTGCTGCAGCTGTACTCTCACTGAACTCAAAAGGCATGGCCTCTCTTAAAAAAAGCCTAAATCTCATCATTCATATTCCTCCTCTCTGGAAAACACAAAAGGTCTCTGGACAAAGTCATCCTGTGTTTCTGCAGACATATGCTTTAGCTAATCTCTAGGTGAAGTCGTCCCAACTCCCTTCATTACAACCCAGTCACTCTCAACACAGCCCAAGTGCTGCTCCTCGATGACTGACTAGCACCGACCTCAAAATACAACTTGAAAGTCTAAAGCTGAGGCAATTAAAATTTCACAGTGCAAATAAATCTTGCCAATTGCTCTTTGGCAATATCTTCAAGGATGCTATTTCTCTACAACTGATCATCGCTATAAATGGTACTCAGGACCTTTAACCCCAAGGACACCAAAGCTTGTAAATGCCTAAATATGTAGAATAAATTCAGCTCAGCAATAACACCGTGCAAGTAAACCAGAAATAATATACAGAACAGCATATAAAGGTTGACAGTAGGCCGGGCGCGGTGGCTCAAGCCTGTAATCCCAGCACTTTGGGAGGCCGAGACGGGCGAATCACGAGGTCAGGAGATCGAGACCATCCTGGCTAACATGGTGAAACCCCGTCTCTACTAAAAAATACAAAAAACTAGCCGGGCGAGGTGGCGGGCGCCTGTAGTCCCAGCTACTCGGGAGGCTGAGGCAGGAGAATGGCGGGAACCCGGGAGGCGGAGCTTGCAGTGAGCTGAGATCCGGCCACAGCACTCCAGCCTGGGCAACAGAGCGAGACTCCGCCTCAAAAAAAAAAAAAAAAAGGTTGACAGTAAGTCTACATGATGCAATGGCAGACCTGCCGTGTCCACTGACTTTCAGGTGAGCTCTTGACACAGACAAGAAGAGGGTGAGGACAGCAGGCTCTGAGACCACCAAAGCTCTTGGGAAAGTAGAAGGGTCAGGGGTTCTACTGACTATGGCCGGTCCCCAGGTGGGAACAACTATTTGTCATGAGAGCCTGGTTTACAGGACCACTGAACCAGGGCATGCAGAAGTCATACCATATTCCCAATATCTTACCTGAATTTTCATTCACGAAACACATTCCTCATAAGGTATTGGTATGTATACTTTTCTTTTAACTTAAATTCCTTATAAACTTACCACTACTCACCACAATCTTTAGTAGAAAACCATGCCCATTTGCAAATAAAGGAACCAGACACTTACTAAATGCCTGCAGACTGCTATAGTGTAAGGTAATAATTTTCCATGCAAAAAAAAAAAAAAAAAAAAAAAACCCTTGTGTTAATACAAATAAAAAAGTGGAGAAGTTAAGCAGTTACCTTGGCAAATAAGATTTTTGAGGCAGAACCAGAAACCTCTAAATAATTAAGGTAATTTTTTTTGTTTGGACTAAAATTGGAGCCTATCTTCAAAAAATCTGGAAAGTGCATGACAACTGCTGTCTTCAGCAGCCACCCGTTTGCATAGTCAGTGTCTTCCTTCCCCTCTTCCCACTTCCATTCCCATTCCCAGCTATGCTGGCAACAACAGTTTTATTATATGCCTGCATCTTTCCTACTTCACCACTCAGGGATCTCATGATGTTGTCTTAACTCTCTTCTTCCTAGGCGGCACTCCAGTAAAAATAATACAAACAGCTAACATTTATTGGGCACTCACTCTATGTCAGGTACTTCACATGATTATTTACTTAGTCCTCTAAGCAGCCCTATATGAATGAGTTACTATTTTCATCTACCTCTAACAGATGAAGAAGCCAAGGTTCTAAATATTAAGCAAGGATCTCACAGCCACACAACTAACAAAAGAGTCATGATTTGAACCCAGGTGTTCTATGAGTCAGAAGTCTTAATCACTATGGATATGGTTCTGTGTGGCGAGGCAGTTTTCTCCTAGGCTTCCCCTTTTCTCCCTAGTTTGTTACTCAAAATCAATCCTTACTTGTGTACTCTGTTCTATCCCTAGCTAATTTTTGCCTAGTGTCACAATGGGACATAAACACATCCACGATAAACACATCCACGATAAAGTCCTAATGGCAGGTGACCAAATGAAGAATGAATTGTGGGAGGGGGCAAGACTGGAGAAAGGAAAACAAGAGGTTGATTCAGGCAAGAGATGATGGTGGCCTAAGCTGGCATGGTAGTGGGAACAGAGGTCTGTGTAGGTCTGAGAAGTACTCAGGAGGTAGATCACCAAGGTATACTGCCTGATTCAACATGGGTGTGAGAGAAAATGGTGGGGGATGGGAGTTACAAGAATGATGCCTCAGTTTATGGCTTGTGAAACTGGGTGAATAGTGCTGGTCATATACTGAAATAGAAGATAGGGAAGAAAAAACAGGTTTTAGCAGGGAGCTCAAGAGTTCAGCTTAGGAATGAAGGTTGTGGTGATGGCTGGATCTTCATGTACAACAGGATATTGGATGAGTACCTATGAAAGTCAGGAGAGAGATCTGAGGGCAGTGACATAAACTAGGGCATATTAAGCATAATAATGTAAGCTTAGGAATGAATGATGTTGGCTCAGATCCCATAAATGTAACTCTGGCCCTAATTTTAGACATTTCTTCCACTAGGAAGGTCAACAGGCTCAACTGCCAACACGCTTTCTCTACCTGATCAGAGTATCATTCATCTTCCTCTAAGGAGGCAATTACTTTAGGAATATAATTTCTAACAGTATGCACAGGTTTCAAGATACAATTTTTAAAACCTTTTTAAAAACTTGGATTTCAATTGCTACATGTATAATCAGCAAACCTGTGCCACCCTTTTCTAGTCAGGGTTTACTACAAGTTAGTGTTGTTCACATGTTGCCATCTGAACATATCCTTTTTCTACAATACACCTGCACTCTTTTTTCCCCTAAATTATATATTTTTTAAAGATAAGGATTTGTAACTTCCCTTTTTAAATAATATCTGCTAAGAGTCCCAGTAACAACTAGGCATAATTTTAGTTAAAGGGCACTTTTAAATAAGGGGAAAAGACTGGAAAAGGTTTAAATTGGCAAACACTCAGAAAAGCTCAAGTATTAGATACTGAGGTGTGTGTCAGTGTGTGTGCAGGTGTGTGTGTTGGGGGGCGATGGCATATATGGGGAAATCCATCTAGAGTCTAGCTATTTCACAATGAACTAGTCCCATCCTTCTGAGCACTCTCTAACTAGGAATACAGCATTACAATTTATTCCCTTACTGATGACCCTTCAAATGTAATAACGGATCCAGTAAATCAGAATAATTGGTAATTCAGGGTCATTTGAAGTTCAGCCTCACATTATATAATAATGTGAAAAAAATATATCCAGGTAAACATTTACCTTCAAATGTAACAATATATTTCATCTCTTTGGAAGTATCCATTTATAATCAATAGCAGAAATACAATGTAATCAGAGGCCAGAATTTCAGGCTAGTAGTCTAGTGTGATTAAAAATAATTCCCAAATTTATTAAAACTGACTTAATTGCTCATACTGTAAGGGACAATATGCACTAAAAATAATTTATGTTCCAGGACTTTGACTAATTCAGATTGACATATCTTCCAGGTAGCTCATACTAGTGAAGCTTTCCTTTAAGTTAAATATGCAAATTAAATAGCATTGTATAATTATCTTTCTCAATTGATAATGAATGAGAAAAACAGGTAACAGTTTACCCAAAGTTATATTTTACCCCTTGTAATATAAATGTAGCTACAAATGTCTAAGTAGGCTTTTCTATTATGAATGAAGCAATAGATGCTAATATGTATCAAGTACCTTAAGAAATGATGACTATAGATATTATCCCCATACCTCAGAACGCTTCTTTCCTGCAAGTAAAATTAAGTCTTAGCAATAATCTCATCATGACAAAAGTTTTTCAAAAAGTGATTCAATTAATTAATGGGTCAGAGAAGAACTCTTTCTATCCCAACTTTGTATATTAATATTCAGCACAGGAAAACCTATCTTCCCATTAGCTACAATTCAGAAAGTTTAAAATTGTCCAATCAGAAGCCACCTAGATAGAGGTTGCTTATAAACAAAGTTATTCCTTTCTTAACTCAGAAAACACTCTTGCAGCCCTGACCTCATCAGACATTTCACAAGGGCAAAGAAGTGATTTAAACCAGTTCTGTAATTTGTAGGGCTACATATAGTTGCCTTGAAATATTTAAAAATTCTTAGTAAATCACTCATAAACCAAGATTTCTTCATTGTTTTTCTATAAAGGACAACAAAATAAAGGAAAACTTAAATTTTAGAAATCTAACCATTTCTTTAGTGGATTATTTCTTACCTTATTGTTTCAATTTGGACACCATGTTTGCAAATACAAGAATCAGAGAATATAAACCAGGTAAAGGTGTGGCCACTGCTAGTCCTTTCTCTCACATTTATTAAAATGGTATAAAACTAGCTACTCTCAATGAGATGGGTATATATATATATATATATATGTAAGTATATAATTTCTAAATATCAGATTATTTGCATTTAGTTTTTTCCCTACAATAGACCCCCAACTATCCCTTGGATTAGTTTTCTGAACAACTTACATAACTTTATATATCTTTGTACTATACTTTGTCCTCTTCAAGTATATTCCTTGAGTTAATTATAATGTTTAGTTATTTAATGTCAAGTAATTCCTTTTAGAGAAGAGTTTATACAAAGCATATTCAAACTCTATCACCATTTCCTAGTGCCATTTCTTTCATTCAAACTACGTTTCTTCCTTTATCACATTTAATGTAGAATTTTAAAGCAAGGCTTCTGAACCTAAGATTCATAGAGTTCATGGAATGGATCCTCTAGTCCTTGAGCCTCCTGAAATACACGTGAAATTTTGTAATCATTTACGAATATGCAAAGATGATACCATAGTATTAAGATGTCCAAAGGTTTCATGAGATTTTTTAAATCTATGTCCTCAAATTTAGTATCAAGTGTATGATGGTACTAAAACATGGTGCTGACTATAATCTTTATACTGGTACCTTTGCTAAAGCTGAGCAGTCACAGGAGAGCCAAGCAGTAGTGGTGCCCTTGCACACCTGCTGAGCAGCCCATGCTGCCTGCTCAGAAGTGAGCAGATTGTCCAGAGCTTTCCTCGGGAAACTGCTATTGTTCTATGTACAACTTGAGGATCTGAGTTGAGTTAGACCTGACCTTGCCTGCCGGGGCTTTGTGTGACTTGCAAAAAGGCCACAAGGTTCCTTCTCTGGATAGACTCAGCTCCATGGACACAGGGATTGGCTACTGGAACATAGACTAAGTTTCCATTTCCAAAATCCCCCTCAATTGAGCACCTTTGTAGAGCACACAAACTGCACAACTGGTTTTGGTCTCAGGCAATTTAAAGAATGAATCAAAACTTCAGTTAATACCAGTTTTCATATCCCATCACTCTTAAGGAAAAGGGGAGATCACTGAAATGTATATGGCTTCACTGATTTATTTCTGAATTAGTCTCATTTGAGAGTCAACTTGAGTATACCAAGATATGTAAAAGATGACAAGTCTAGGTTGATACACTAGTTATATTTTTCTGCTTTTTTTTTCTTTTTAAGAATTCCTTTTGTTCAGATTGTGTAGACCTGAACTTTGGTAGCATTCTTAGATGAGCTCAAAACAGCAATTACAAATAGAGTCTTGAAATTAGTTAGGCCTTTGCTAGAATCCATGTTTGTCTACTTTACTAGCTCTGTAACTTCTTTGGGCCTCAGTTTCCTAAAAATGTCATTTTGAGTATTGAAATACATCACTAGGCAAAGTGCCCAGGACAGTACTAGCCTAGCAATAAGTAGGTAATCAATACATAGTATTCACCATTGTCATCATCATTGTTGTCATCATCATCTTTGAATGAGTTAAATGCCTACCATTTATAATTGGACTCTTTACAATCCTATACTAAATCTGAAAAAAATTCCATAAAATACTAAAATTAAAATTTGTATTGGAGGCACACATAAGATAACCTAAGTTATGATAGGGCAAAACTACAGTGCTGTGGGGAAAAGGTAATGCCAACTTAGCAACTGGAGCTGGATTATTTAGATATCCATAGAGCCCTCAACCCCATGCTATACACGAAATTAATTCCAGGTGGAATGCAGACCTAAAGGGTTCTAAAAGAAAGTATGTGTAAACATCTTCATGATGCTAGAGCAGACAGTAACTTCTTGAATAGGACACAAATTTCTAAATAGGAAAAAATATATAAATTGCACTATATTAAAGTTGAGTTTCTTTTCCTCTATAGACACAATTAAATTAGCAAAATGGAAAAATATGAGGAAAGGGAGATTATATTTGTATTTAAAAAGTATAAAAAGATCTGTATCTAAAATATTTGAAGAACTGTAAGTCAATAAAAAGAAAGCAGATAATAACTCAGTAGAAAAAAATTAGACAAAACACATGAAAAGCTGCTTCACAAAACCAACACTAAGTGGCTCATAAACATTTGAAAATGTTTCAACCTCACTGGTCATTAGAATACTACAAATTAAAACCATATTGCAATTACACATCCACCAGCATGGCTAAAAATGAAAGACAGAAAACAGACGTTGGCAAAGATACAGAGTTACTGGAATTCTCATATATTGCTGATTGGTACAACCACTTTGGAAAATTGGTATTGTCTCTAAAAGATAATCATATGCATACCCTAGGACTGAGCAAATTACACATCTACATATATAACCAGCAGAAATGAGTACATATGTTACCAAAGAGATATGTACAACAATGTTCATATCTACGCTATTGGGAATGCCCAAATGTTCACCAATAACAAAATGGATAAACTGTGGTATATTCTCAAAATGAAACACTATGCAGTGATGAGACTGAACAAACAACAATGATATACACATAGCTAAATCTTACAATGTCGAGCAAAACAAAAGTCAAAAATAAATGATTACATATGATTCTATTACATGAAGTTCAAGAGTAGATCAAACTAAATTATCTGTATTCAGAGACAGAATTACTCATTTTTTAAATCAATTTTTTTGTAGAAACGAGGTCTTACCATGTCACACAGGCTGGTCTCAAACTCCTGGGCTCAGGCGATCCTCCTGCACTGGCCTCTCAAAGTGCTGGGATTATAGGCATGAACCACTGCACCTGGCCCAGAATTACTCTTAGAATGGGGGAGGGGGGGAATTGCACAAAGAGTGGCAACAAGAATGTCTTCCATGGTACTGGTGCTGTTTCATTCCTTGATTAAGGTGCTGGCTATAGGCAGGCATTACCATTTTCATTTCAAACTGTCAGAAAAGTAGTTAACATAAGTATTGGGACATTAAACAATTGACAGCAGAGTTTCAGATGACTAAAGTGACATTTAAAATATTACTAAGTAGTGAATCAAGCATTAAGAGAACAAGTAGAAGAGCCAAATGTAGAGGAGCCGCTGAGATTTCCATAGTCATGAATGACCATCATAGAAGGTTACTGTAACATTCTGCAGCCGTACATACTTTCAGAAACTGAAAGAATTCTTCATCTCGGAAACTGCTTAAGATTGCCAGACTACGGATATGAGCTCATGATAACTAGAAGCAAAATAATTTAATCATAGAAACACACATTGCATATTTCATTCAATTTTATTACTCCCCATACAAGAAAATTGAGGCACAGAGAGGCTAAGTGACTTGTACAAGGTCACAAATTTGACTAATGACAAACCCTGAGCTAACACTCCAATACTAAACCTGTTCCCAATTCTCTCTAAACACATTGCCTTTCTTTAGTGTCCAAAAAACAGCTTAGTTTTTTGAAACTAAATTGGCTTAAACTATGATTTGCATATTACATCAAGTCTTTGAACATTTAACAAAAAACGGACATAAACTGGAAGCATGAAATACACCTAAGAACTAAGAATCGGCCATGAAGTACTTTCTAGTACTTTCTAGCTGAGCTATTCAACTTTTTACACAGTTTAATTAGCAATGGCAGAAAGGGGGCAGGTTTTGATAGAAGAACTGGTTGAGAAGCTTTTAAAAAGATAACACCAGTATTTCCAGGGGAAATCTTTCCCTACTAATAAAACATATGGGCATAGGAATGTATGAAATCTTCCTAAGCCTAACCATATTAGACTAGAAAGGGGAAGGTGAAAGTTTCCCTACTGCCAGAAACTCAGAAGCAACCACTGTTGTCCATGTATCCAGGTACGCTAGATTAGCAAAATTAAGCTGGAATCACCTTCACACAAAAAACAGAGAATGACCATGCCTTAGTGTAAGGCTTTATTTGCTTTAGGACTCAATATCATACTAACATGCAGACTTTCTGTTGTTTTTCATCTGGACAAAATACCTTTTCACCAAGAATACCATGAAGTACAGGATTTATTGCCATAATGAAGTTCTTTCAGATCTCTCTTTTCTCTGCAGAGGACAGGAGAAAAGGCGTTCATCTCACCAGGCAGCTTATTAGGATTAGCACTGAATAAGACACCACAGAATGTCAGGCCTATCAGTTACTAAACATGCATCATACAAACTTTGTCTTTGCGAGAACCTCTGCTCTGCATTTGTCATCCACCTGAATAATTAACAAGTACATGCTGCCTGCCAGCAGCTTAGGGAATTAATTTCCCCAGATTAAATGTAGATCACGTCCACAAAACTCAGACCACACACACTCATTGCACTCCTACCTTTCAACCACAAAAGGTAAAGAACACACTGCACAGCCTCCAATTTTATAATGATTTAAAACTCGAGGACTGTAAAGTCGGACTAGCAATATTTTTAAATGTCACTTTGATGGTCGTCTGGCACTCTGCTGTCACTTGTTCAATATCCCAACATATACGTTAACTGTTTTTTGCCAACTTGAAATAAAAATGGTAATTCTACAATCTACACAGTCACTATTTTTAAAATCTGAGTAATTGTACATTCGCAGAACCATATCCATTAAATCTTTCAGAAAAACACCTGTTACATAATGAAAACAAGATACACATGTGGTATCACCATGTGTATACCATGGAAGCATGTATACACGGTATACACCAGGTGTATACCATGTATACCAATGGGAGCACCAAGATTTAAAGCAAAAATCAGTTTTGGAGGCGTTCAAAATTATAATAGTAGCTGCGATAAATTTGTACATTCCTAATTTCATTTCAAGATAACAATTATGTATGTTATTACTTCATCAGCCGGGCACAGTGGCTCACATCTGTAATCCCAGCACTTCGGGAGGCCAAGGCAGGTGGAGCACTTGAGGCCAGGGATTTGAGACCAGCCTGGCCAACAAGGTGAAGCCTCATCTCTACGAAAAATACAAAAATTAGCTGGGCATGATGGCAGGCACCTATAAATCCCAGCTACTCAAGAGGCGAGGCAGAAGAATGCCTTGAACCCGAGAGGTGGAGGTTGCAGTGAGCTGAGATCATGCCACTGCACTCCGGCCTGGGCAACAGATGGAGACTCCATCTCAAAAAAAAAAAAAAAATCCTTTATCATACAACTGAGTAAGATAAAATGTGCAGCCACAAATGCAGAAGGAAGATCAGAGATTTTAAATTAAAATTATTCAATATTAAAATATTGGTTTATCATAAAAAAACAGAAGATATTTTTAAAGACAATAAATGGAATAATTAAAAGCCCAAATGCATCTTTAAATTCCCATCTTCTAATCATTATCATTGTCCATATAGTTGGTTGTATGAAAACAGAGAATATTTAACGTTAGTTGTAAATTATCTGAATAGATGAAAATAAATTGATGGTTTTCTCCCCAAAAGTGTGTTTTTAAAGGAGGATGACTAGCTTTGTAAGGTGGTAGGCAATTGTTAAATGGTACTGTCATCTCTGGTTCAAATCGTTTTCTATTGGTAGTTACAATCTAGACCCCCCCTCAATTGTGGAGTTGTTTGCTGCTGTTAAACACAGTAGGCTCCAGATGGGTGAGGTAGTTACTGAAGTATGAAAACAAGTATGAATATAAACACATTTCTTATTTGGTTTGTGAGTACACTGAGGATGTATTACTCCAAGAAAACTGATCTATTTGATATACTAAGTTTTCATTAAAATGATACACTTTAAACACAATACTAGAATTTTTACTCTCTATTCAATGAGATGCCCTTTGCTTGAAGAGTATATTTATGTGTGCACAATGACTTAGTACTTGTATAACTAAAATTACATTTCTCCCCCAACCATTACTGGCATTAACAATATAATACTACTTTTTTGTAAGTCTGCCTTATGTAAAAACCATTTGTCATTTCTAAAACCTACTTTAAAACAGTTAACCAATACAAATGAATTTCCAGTTAATCACTTGATAAACATGAATCTATTTTTTAGAGTTGTAGTGCAGTGAAGTGAGATACTTATTACTTTCTAGCATTAATGGTATCATTTGCACAGAAGTCCTTATATTTTTTTGTTCCCTACTTGTTAATAATCACATCATCAGAAAACAAATATCCTGTATCAAATTGACACAATAAGTTAAGTCTGGCTTAATTTCATTCTGACAAGCGTTAGGCTTGAAGTCTTTAATTTTAAATAAATGTTTTAACGGAAGAGAATTATATGTAATACTGTTTTATCTATGTTCTGCTGCCACGTTTAATGTTTTTGCCACTCTTGTTGAAATTTAAATGGAAAAATCTTGGCTTTGTCCCTAACATGGACCTAGATCTAACTTCAGTCTGACTTCTGAGAGACAGCTAAAATTGAGGCCCTGGCCCCATCACTTAGGCTCTATTTTCAGGTAATGCTAGAATCTTGTGCAATGCATGGAGAATTAGCAAATTAAAAGAAGTGACAACCCTCCTCTACAACTTCTCTCTTACAATAACCCCAGATGAATGCCTCTATTCACTAGACCATACTAGTAGGAGAGGTTATGTGGTAGGATAGAAGAAGAGATGAGAAGGTTATATTTCATTTAAAAGAGTTGGAAGAAAATGACAAGAAATCTTACAAGGTCAAATATTAGAATTCATTTTAGGTCAGAATAAAGGGTATTTGGCACAAAATGGTAAAAGAACTCATAAATCCACATTTCAGATTTTATGTGATTGTGCTTGACAACATTTATTTGCTTTCATTATTTGTCTTATATTACTGTCCTGTTAAATTCTGTCACTTCTTTCTGTACAACTGAAATTATAACTCAGTGAAACCCTAACTCCGTAACAAACATCCTAAGTATACTGTGACCCTTTTTAAAAAAACAAAGGGTCCCTCTGTAATACTATTATCATTAAACAAATAATCTTATACAAATAAACTTTTAAAAGTTTTTAATTATCAGAAGAATATATGGAAAATAACCATTAAATCAAAACAAGAATATACCAAACATTAAACCAAAACAAGAATATATGGAAAATAACCACTAAATCAAAACAAAGCATATATGTATTTTATTATCCACATAAGCAAAAATATTTCTTTGCAATTGCTTTATCAAGATGTTCTTTAACTTATGCAGTCAACTAAATAAAGCCTCCAATGCCCATTAAGTGGAAGAAAAATACACATCATTTTTAATATATAATGACATGTCCAATCCTATGTGAGTATCTACAGCCTTTCTGAGTGTCACAGAAGAGAAAGTATAATAACCTTGTACTGGGAGTGTGTGGAAAGCATGTTTGTAAAATATGCCAAGAGACAATATGCTTTCTACTCCTAGGAGACTATTGGTAAATCTTTTTTACGAGTGCACTATGAGGTGAATAATTAACACTTCCAACTGAAAGTTGACTACCATCATAATATTTAGTCAATGAATTGTTACCGCTGAGTTTTAACTCATATGAAAGTAACTATAATACTTTCAATCGTAATAATACTTCAACATAAATCTAAAATAAAAGATAATGAATTCAGTTCAAAATGTCTTTTCACATATTAGTGTTGGTTGTATCTTACTATATTTAAAAAATGAAACAATATCAACATAAAATGTCTTTTCACAAGAAAAACGGCATGGTTAGTATTTTAATAGTTCAGTTTCTATGGCATAAATCTGCTAGAAAAAAAAGTGTGCGGGGCGGGGGGTGGTGCTCAGCTTGCATTAAAGATCCAGAAACCTTTTGGTTTAATCACACGACTAGCCCACTGGAGGCCACTGTGAATGAATCATTTTACAAGAAGAGAGAATAGATTTTTCCCATGTAAATTTCCCAAGCATGCCAGTGAGTTTTCTAAGAATGACCAATGAATCCTTCCCTTCTGAAGGAGACTGTCATACTCAGTTGGGGGCACAGGGGATTTGTAGCACAATTAGCTGATTGTGAATAAATACTCCATTTTCTCCTCCTCAAGCCCTCTTCCAGGACAGCACATTCCAGATATTTCATTTTAAACCAAACGGGTGAAGTGGATTACAAATAAGCCAGATAATAATGTTAATGACTGACAGCACTCCTGTCTACACAGGATTTGTTTCTCTTTCAAATTATTTCTCAACTTCCTTCATCACTGGAAAGAACTGGAATATCAGAATTACCTTGGAATAGACAAATCTCATGCAACATGGTACCAAAGAAGCAGGTAAGGGAGAAGGCAGCCCAGAATAATTTCCATATTCATGTGCCTGGAACTTTTTATAATGCTAAGAAAGTTGTAGAGGTATCAACGTTAGAAAAATTATAAAACTTCTCCAGATGAAGGCAAACTTTAGTCTGGCTACTATGAAACGCCCTGGTCAGTGCCACATACTTTTCATATCTTATGCCAAAACATCCCCATTAAAATGAATGTTTTGCTTTCCCCACACTGTACTGATGTGGTCTTCCCAAGGAATAAATACTGTGTTCTCCAGTGCCATCTGTTTACTAGATGCTATCCCATATGAGGGCAGACGGTTTCCAAATACTCCTTTTCATTTTCATCGTCAATTTCATGGCCACAAGACCACATATTCCTTCTCTACATTCAAAATAACCTCAAAGGTCTCCCCTCTTTCCTGCTGACCTCCTCTCTTGTATATTCCAAGGTTTACACAGGTCTCCAGGATTCCCTTGCCCAGAGGAATTCTATGGGACTCAGGATAGAATGTGTCAAGGAAATTTTCATTATTTTTTAATGGGTTAGCCACCTTCCACCTATAACACTGTTTTGTGGGAAAATTATTTTAGGATGCCAAACCACTAACTTCCTAACTTTTAGAACATAACCCATTCCTGAACTGAGGTCTTCGTATACTACATTTGATTAACTGTTGTTAATGGTGCCCTTACTCATATGCATGCCTTCCTTTGTTCTGACCTCAGGGAAATTCCCATGAAACCAGGAAATTGTTATGACTAGTCCCACATTCTGTATTTAATATAGACCCAAGCGTATATAGTGGAGAAGATGCTGAGATTATCTCACAGCTATGTATTTCATGAAGTTGTATAACTAAAAGTGATTAGCAACTGTCCTTAATTCAAACTTATAGTGGTGCCGACAGCATTAAAACTAGTTAAAGCCAATTCAATACAGGTGTTATAGTCTAATAAGTTTGGAAAAGACTATTTTTATTTTGGGTGATGTGACTATACCAAAGACCCCGCCCTTTTGGATATACATTTACAAAAGTTTCTAATGTCTGAGAAAATACAGTGCCATGGTGACAGAAACATCAAATTTCCAAATTTCTCATTTGGGAGTACCCTGAGAAGAGGCTTTCATTCCTGCGTTACTTAAAGGATGAGATGGTCAAGGAAAGGATAGTATTAACTCCAGTTCTTAGAACTTTCAGTGATCTTCTAGGACAAAGGAGAAGTGTGGATTCCTTGCTCAATTACTGTGGATAGAGAGGTAATATAGACAGTCATTAACATCCTTACCCAGAGCCTCTGGGGGTCCCAATGTACGTTCTCACACTGGGGATCCCACGGGGATTCCGTTCTCAGGAAAGCACTGGCTCTAGAGTAAAGCTGGATACCCTTCACATATTTGAGAGGCTCCTAAAATCTAGACATGGCAATTTTCTCCCAATGAGAGAATGACTAATAGATTAAAAAGTCCTAAGATTTTAAAATAAAATACAGCATAGAATTTGTTTGAACTGCCACCTGCACCTCCTCTTCCTGCACCTCCTCTTCCTGTTTCCCCTAGAAGTAACATAATTCTATCACTCCCTCCTTCTGAAGCAACATTTTAAAACGGAAGTAAACTGATGGCAGGTTAAGCCTAGTGGGGAGGTATACACGATTAGGAACTGGAGACTCTCATTATCCCACAGTTCAGGAATGCAACCCTCTCCTTTTCTAAGGTGAGACTTTCTTAGCTGCCAGTATAGCTACTACTCTTAATAAGGTCCAGCTGGATCTTCAGTGATTTAGGCACATAACTATAATGGCCACATTTTATTATCTCTACCCTCATATGATTGCATAAGCTGTTTGTCCCTTTCTCTGCTATCAAGGAGTGGAAGCAAAGTCACTTTTTTTTTTTTTTTTTTTTTTTTTTTGAGTCAGTCTCACTGTTACCCAGGCTGGAGTGCAATGGCATGATCATGGCTCACTGCAACCTCCGCCTCCCAGGTTGAGGTGATTCTCCTACCTTAGCCTCCCAAGTAGCTGGGACTACAGGCACATGCCACCACACCTGGCTAATTTTTTGTGCTTTTTTGTAGAGACAAGGTTTTGCCATGTTGGCCAGGCTGGTCTTGAACTTCTAACCTCAAGTGATGATCTGCCTATCTCAGCCTCCCAAGGTGCTGGGATTAAAGATGTGAGCCATTGTGCCTGGCCCAAAGTCACTTTTGAATAATAACAGTTACAATTTAAAGACTATTAAATGTCATATATTGTGCTAAATGTTTAAATACAACTGGGCATTAAAACCGCACACCACTTTATAAGGCAGACGTTATTACTTGGATTTTACCAACGAGAAAACAAGCTGGGCTTTAAAGCCCCAAGTGGCAGAGCTGAGATTCTAAACTTGGGCCAGCCTGAAAATTGGTGTTTGTAACCACTGCTTTATATTTGCTATCCTAAGAATTCATTTCTTAAGCAACTTCTTGTTTGAGGTCTAGTGCTAAATTCCATATAATGTAATTTTGATAAATACAACTCATTCCAGTCTTCTAAACATCACAACATAGAATTTACAAGAAGGGAGTGTCAAATCGACACAGTAAAACACAAGTGGTAGTGGCAGAATATACTTCAATGAAACAAGAGTAACAAAAAGGATTTACACTTAAACTGGACAGAGTCTGGAAAATTCTTTTCCATCAAATTTGCAAAGCATCTTCAGAAAATCTGAATTTGCAAAAACAAAGTCTAAACGGCCTTCCAAAGTCACCTTAACTTTACCTTCCTTTAAGGTAACTCCAGCCGTGTGTGCCTTGCGGCTGCTAGGTCTCCTCGCTTACGACTAGGCCTTATGTGTTTCTATGGCGAACAAACCAATATTGTCTTATGAATGTGATTGTTTCTAGGAACACAAATGGGAATCCAAGCATTTTAAAATTTTCAGTCAGGCATATGTTCCAATTCTCATTGAGTTCACCTTGATTCTCTTTGGGCCAGTCAGCCAACACTATTCACTGCGTACCAACTGTGTTTATAACACAATTCTCCACTCCACGGATGCTTTAATAGTGCTTATTTCTCACTGGCATGACCAATCATTGAGGACAATTGATCTTTTAATAAATCTTTAAAGAGAAATCATTGCAAGTTTGGCTGTCCAGGAGAAAAGTCCTATAAATCAGCCTAAGGTAACAATGTTAGTTTGCCGTCCGGGGTATTCCACTTTGCTATCACCAAAATAACCCAAAATATACAAGTGTGCCCCAAGGATTGTCACACAAAGTGGTTCAATACAAATTGATTCATGGACACACAGAGCTGTGAAGAAGTGGTTCCTTTTGGCTGAGACTAGACAGCAAATGCTGTCCAGTTCTGGTGAATAAAGAGGAGAGACAAATTGCATCAGTTCACTTATCCTGGATAGCAGCAATCCTTGATCCAGTTTAAATTATGAATGCAAAATAATTAAACCAGGTCTAAATGTCTGGAGAGATCATCTTCAACATGCAGAAACTGTGCAAATGGTGGGGAAGCCTAATGATGATTCCTTCCCACTTGACAACATAGGAAAAGTCTCTATTTACACAAAATAACCTCTTTGCAGCATGTGGGAACCGCTCCTACAGCAATGCAAGGTGGCAAGCTAAAATTAGAGTTGGAACAGCTCTTCCTGTTTGGCAGCTGATCACTCACACACACTTTAGTACTTGAGAATAAGCGGGGGAAAAAAAATAAAGTTGGTTTCTTTCCTCTCTCTTAAACCAGATAGATATTTCAATTCTTATGTCTACACAGACTGCTCTATGTTTTTATTGTCAAGGTTCTGAAATGAGAGAAGTGATTTCTCATCTACCATTTGCAGAGTATGTTCCAAGGAACACTAGTCCCTGGTGCGATGATGTAAGGTAATAGAGCTCTAGTTTATGGCCATACCACCCTGAACGCGCCAAATCTCATCTGATAATAGAGCTCTATGGACAAACGTTATTATGGGGAAATACTATACAGCAAGGCTTCCCTCATCACTTCACATCGTACATCAGCTTATTAGTGATGAACATTGCTGGTAAAAAACTTAGCTAGTTTTACTTAGCCAAGTGTTTACCAAATCACCTAACCTATTTCCCAAATAACACTTATTAACAAACGGCCTCTGGAAAACACTTCAGGAAATAGTATTTAGACAGCAAAAGCAAGCGAAAAAGAAAGAATAACATTCTCTTTGTTAAGCAGCTTTTAACTAAAACTCAGAGTAAATTAAACAGAAGCAGCAAGTGTTGAAAGACTGCAAAACCTCTAGATGGGCTCCCTACTTGCAATCTCTTCTTTCAGCTCTTACACGCTTTCCTGTGATGTCACTCACCCTTCCTGCAAACATGCAATCTGGCATCTCCTGCCCGTGTTGGAATGTAACCAGATAATGCCCAGGTTTTGCCTTGAGCTTTCTGTTCGTGCAGCTCTCTCATCTCAAATCTTTTATTTCAATGCCCCAAAACATCTGGGGTGAACTCAGGTTTCATTTTCTTCTAGAGACTTTCTCCAACTTTAACTGATTTCATGCTTCTCTGAACTTCGCTATTCTTATTAGTGGTAATGGTCACTGTGGCACTTAACTACATACTTACTTGCCTGTCTACTACTACTTATTTATCAACTATTTTACATATTTGGGTCTTACCTTATTCTCCTAAAAAAAATCAGATTGGACTACATGTCCATTCAAAAATGCTGATACTGTACCTTGTCTCCTCAGCAATACTATATGTAACTTTCTTATGGGTGAGAAACATACTTTTAAATTTTTATAAACCTTTATTGCCCAACAGTACTATGCACATAGGAAAAATTCAGTGCCTGAACATCTGAAAGAAAAAGTACAATTCAACTGGGCACGGTGGCTCACGCCTGTAATCCCAGCACATTGGGAGGCTGAGGAGGGGGCAGATCACTGGAGGTCAGGAGTTCAAGACCAGCCTGGCCAACATGGTGAAACCCCATCTCTACTAAAAATACAAAATTAGCTGGGCGTGGTGGCGTGCACCTATGATCCCAGCTACTCAGGAGGCTGAGGCAGTAGAATCGCTTGAACTCAGGAGGCAGAGGTTGCAGTGAGCTGAGATCATGCCACTGCACTCCAGCCTGGGCAACAGAGCAAGACTCTGTCTCAAAAAAAAAAAAAAAAAAGTAAAAAGAAAAGGTACAATTCAAGTGAACCTTGAAAATATGTATATACATGAGGTATCTGTACGAAAGAGAGAGAGAAAGAGAGAATTCTACACGGAGGAGGAAAGATGGTAATAAAAGGAAGGCATTTTGTATATAAATAGCTATTTCTCCCTTCAATGAAGAATGGTACTGAAAATAACCCCAAAATGGGCACAGAAGAAAGCAATCTGAAGCATCTCTGAGTATGATTTGTCCGAACATGCATGCACAATTATTAGCACAGGCAAATTGGGGTTTGAGACTCAGGGAAGGTAGCTATTACAAGTAAAACAGCAGTTATGCATTTACTTTGGGGAATGTAATTCCAGATATCTCATATAATTTACTGAAAATATTAGTGATTCTCAATTATTTTCTGATATTAAATCTACTTAACTCTAAAATAAATTCTTATTCTAAAATAATTTCATTTTCTAAAACTTTACTGGTTTAAGCAACATAAGAAATGTGAAACTGCACATCTGTGTCAGCAAGAAACTCTCTACCCCTATTTCTGTGTGAATTCTGCCAGGAAAGAAGTAATATTGAGAATAGTTTGCTCTCCAAGAATTTCTTCTACCCAATCTTAAATATGAATAGACTTAATATTACATCAATTGTGTTACTCTAAGGTTATTTCATTCAAAGAGGAAAATGCTCTAATTAAAAATCTAACTCTTCAATCTCTTTCTTAACTGATACCTGACTTTCTACTGTTCTTGGAAATCTGTGGTTCACATGTGGTTTTTTTTTGTCTTTTTGTTTTGTTTTGTTTTTGTAAGACATTAATGTACACATTACCAAACAATTCTAATTGATTGACTGTTCTGGCCATTACCATGTGATGTAGGCACCTCTCCAGGGGAGGAGATCTTCTCAATATTTTGGGAGCCAATCCAAACCCAGAATAAAGAAGAGAATTGGAGCTTCTTCCATTTTATTTCTAAGCCCAGAATCAAACCAGAAATACTTGCATATTACAAAGGAAAAGGTGTTCAATTAACTCTATCCTTGGGTCTGTGAAACAAATACCCATCTAATATATCCCTGATTGTCCACAGTTCTGTCAGGCAAGTAACAGAACTATATGTATTTTCTTTTTCTTTTACTTTTTTTGGAAACAGAGTCTTCCTCTGTTGCCCAGGCTGGAATGCAGTGGCGCGATCTCAGCTTACTGCAGCCTCCACTTCCCGGGTTCAAGCAATTCTCCTGCCTCAGCCTCTGGAGCAGCTGGGACTACAGGCACGTGCCACCACGACCGACTAATTTTTTGTATTTTTAGTGAGACAGGGTTTCACCATGTTGCCCAGGCTGGTCTCGAACTCCTAAGCTCAGGCAATCAGCCTCCCAAAGTGCGAGGATTACAGGTGTGAGCCACTGCACCTGGTCATATATGTATTTTCAATGAGAATTCTGGCACGGAAAATTAAAAAATCTATTTCATATAAATCGAAGCCAAAGGGGGCAAAAAAAAGAAAACCCCTTACTGCAATGTTTTGAGCAAAGCAACACTAACTCACTTTAAAACACTATTTAAGGTACTAGAAACTGTAATTAAATCAAGTCTTGAAAGTGCTAAGCAGAAGAAACGTGTTAATTAGTAAATTAGTAAAAATACCATTTTTAGAGTGCAAAAGCTTTCTTTTACACTTTCAAACATTTACCAAAAACAATTTCTTGATAAGGTGCAATTTGGATTATTTATGGAAGCTTGATTTTATGCTTTGTTAAAAGAAATTCACGGAACCTTTCATCCAATGAGCTCACTGCCCTATAAAATATGTTCTTCCTCCAACAAAGTAGAATATAAAATAGAATATAAGGCATTACAGAGAAAATTTAAACACAGGAAACAGGAAAGATCATTCCTGGAGACAGCAAGCACTGGCAATACAGTCAGCTGATAGGAACTAATAATTTCTAAAAGGAAATCAGGGTATCCACATAGCTCACTCCCACATCTCCTTCACAACTGTGCTCATTGTCACCCTTTCAGCAAGGCCTCTTTTGACCACCCTATTTTGAATTGCAAACCTGACCCCCAACTCTAGGTCTTCCTAGCCCACTTTCCTGTTTATTGTTATCTCTGTAGTACTTACCACTTTTTATGTATTCTACAATTGACCTATTTGCTTAGTGCCTGCTACCTCCACAGGACAGTAAACACCACAAGGGCCCATACCTTTGCCTGTTTTACCCACTGTTGTATCTCCGCAGTGCCTAGAATGTTGCCTGGCACCTAGTAGGTGCTCAATAAATATTTATACAAATGACTAGCATCAAGCCTCCCACAGTCCTGGATATTTTTCTACTTGTCCTTTGTAATGGATGTAGAACAACTTTTTGTAGAATAAAAAATCACACACCAAAAATAGTTCTTGTAAAGTTATAGACATTAAAAAGAAATAAATATTCTGTCATATATATTCAGCTGAAAATACTTTTTTTGTAGTAACACATTGCTTTGGATTAATCAGATAAAGATGAAAGTCAAGAATTTTGCCAACAGTGTTTCTTGCTAACATTACTCAGTTATGCCTTTCAGCTCAATATACTGTATATGAAGGATATCTTGTTAAAACAACTGTTGGAGGCAAGTCATGTCATATCAGCTACACTCTGTACCCTATGGGAACTCAAATGGCCCAAAGTCTATATTAAAATAGTCTTGCTGCTCCGTTGAGCTAAGGCAAAAATCACAGTTTTTCAGTGACATGTAAGCTTTCATATAAGTACCACATTATCTATATGTCTTCCAGAAATGAAGGAAAGCTGCTCTAAGGATTATGCTGAATCAATTTAGGAAGGTAAATATCATTAACAAATACCATAAAATAACCTAATAAATGATTCCAATCTCTATTTATCAACTAACAAGAAGTCTACACTATTCTTTATGTAATTGGTAATATGGTATCTACGGGAAAATAAAATGCCCCTGCCCAAGGGCTCTAGGTGGCTTTTCAGCAAGAAGCTCTTTACTTCCTAACACAGAATTTCCCATGCAATATGCTAAGCAATTCCACAACCCTCCTGTCCTTTTTCTTTGGCGTGTGAGGTCTTGTTTTTCCTTATCAACCTTTGTTTATTACAAATTTGTCTGATCATAAGAAATAAAGACCCTTGTTCAGGTTTTGTGAGAGGGCTGAGGGAAAGGTCAAGATAGAAATACAAGATGGGTTTTTTTCCTTAATACTATTTCAAGCCTGGTGATAAATAATGATGGAAAATGCAAAAATACATATTATTTACAAAAATTGTATTATTATTTCAGTGGGTGAGAATTTTAAAGGCCAATTCTAATTGTTATAAAAACAGACACATAGAATTGAGAATGATCTAAAAACTGTTTAATTTTTAAATATAATCCAATCTCCAATCCTACCAATGAACAAAATATCAAACTACAACTTAAAAAGTTAGAAGTTAAACTACATATTCTTATGGACTCAGAAAATACAGTTTACTGAAGATTTACTAAATTCTAACATTATTTATGAAAATTCATTATATGACTATCTCCCTAAACAAATATTTTAAAGAAGTTAAGTTACGATTTTAAGTTCTCTCTCTTTTGCCAGCTCAACGGCCTAATGCAAAGCATACAGCAGGCAGTTTTCTAAGTATTTCTGTTGACTAATAGGAGCTGCTATAAAATGTGTTCCAGCAACTTGCAGATAACTGCTAGCCAGGCCAACAACACTGCTAATCTCAAGAGAATCAAGTACTAGTTATGCTTTGGTAATATCAGCTTTATGAGTTAAGATAAGAGAGAAAAGGCAGCACATGTAGGAGTTACCTTACAAACAAACATCATGAAGAACTTTAATGGTACAACAATAGATGCGAAATGAAAAATAAAATATAAATTGCCAAAAAACTGAAATGTTTTTAAATGATGCAAGCTAAGATACTTAACGCATTGCTAATGATAGAATCAGCTTACATTTCAGGATACTCATGCTCATATTATTTAAAGTCACCTAACACGACAAAAAATACAGGGGGACCCTAAGAAAATCCTGTTAACAGAGATATTTTTCAGAAATCAAACATTATTTGCAACAATAAGTATAGTAAGTGTGAACCTCACTTGTAAGACCTTAAATTGTTTATGTCAGAATTCCTACACTGGGTTGATGCTGAGATCCTGGTGTTATAATAATCAACATACCCTTCTGATTTAAAAGACAAAAATCTACTTTCTATGCAATGGAACACCTTTCAAGAATAGCTTATATACCAAAGCAGAAAATAAAGTACAGTATTTCAATTACAAGTTCTAAGGAAATGATGACTAAAATAGGATTTCCTTTTCTTCCTCTGTATCATCTAATGGAGGTACAAATCAGGTTAATAAGAGTGTGAATCTTGTAGTTAATAATGAACAGTTCAGAAAAATTTTATGAAACACCTCTTCTCAATGTGGTAGCTATCAGAAAGTGCATACTAATCACAGAAGTTGGTTCTGCTTTTAGCAAACACATTTACATAGCTATTCTCATGTAGGGACTTATCTTTAAGAAAGAATGTGTTGGCTGAGCGCAGTGGCTCACTCCTGTAATCCTAGCACATTGGGAGGCAAAGGTGGTCGGATCACCTGAGATAGGGAGTTCGACATCAGCCTGACCAACATGGTGAAACTCCGTCTCTACTAAAAATACAAAACTTAGCCGGGCATGGTGGCACGCACCTGTAATCCCAGCTACTCAAGAGGCTGAGGCAGAAGAATCGCTCAAAGCTGGGAGGCAGAGGTTGTAGTGAGCCGAGATCATGCCACTGCCCTCCAGCCTGGGCGACAGAGCAAGACTCCGTCTCAAAAAAAGAAAGAAAGAATGTGTTATTCCTGCACCATCACCCACAACATGCATGTGTCATGTTTGATTGGCACCTTAATGCACAGGCAGCATTCACTAACAAATACAAAGTTGAAGGTCATCTATTTGATGATCACTAGCTTATGTTATGTATATGTATCCTACAACATTAACATGTATTTGTTTCCTATAGAGTAGGATATGAGTTAAATGTTGGCCATTTCTTATAATAATCCATCTGCAGAAACATTTCTGGCTGCCTATTCAAGCCCAACAATGTTCACTATCTCATAAGTTCTTCTTGGTGCTCTACCAATAAATATAATTTTTAAAAGTATTTCCAGATTGAATCCTGTTGAAGCATGTAGGTAATTACATAAACCACAGCCAGCATACTGGGACTAGAACAGTGGTCCTCAAACTTTCCAGTCAGCAAATCACTTTCATGAGTCAGGAGATGACATGATGCCTCTACCCCACCCCACGTTCATACAATAGCCCTTAAAAATAAAACATGAAACAATCTATGCCTGTGCTGATAGAAAATTTATATAGTCTCCTCACTTCATGATTATCATAAAAGCCTGTAAGCTGGCCGCTCTCTCTCATCCACTCCATGCAAACACAGAGGTTACAAAAATCCCAGACATTCCATTATTCTTTGGCCCAAATACTTCAGTATATTGAAACTAAACAAAATGTCAAAGTCAAATTCCTCTCTTCTTCTTCAAGACTCCATATGCCTAATCCCTTTCTAGTTATCCTGAATAGAAATTCTTGTTTCCATCTTTTGTTTGTCATGTACAGACGTGGCCTGGTCATTACCTTGTTCATTCATGGGCCAGCTTTGAGTTCCAACTTTCCAAGAAGAGACCCTCAAATCTCCACAGCCACAAAGAAGTTTGCTCTCTGGACTTGCAAAGAACTGAAAAACTTAGGCACTTCTTAAGGCACTTCACCTGTCCCATCTTGTATAAAAAGCACTGTCACCCTCTATCTCCTTGCCCTGATTTAATTTACTGTAGACTATAGAGCTCTACCTTTTTAAGTCCACATGTATCTGCATAATGTCTGCTCCCCTCAATTGAATATAAACTCTGTGCTATAGGAACTGGAACTTAGTAGGCATTCACTAAATATTTATTAAATCAATAAATTTTATGCCTCATTGCCCCACTGGTATGCAACTTCCTTGAGACTGAGGATGCCTACAGTTTCCCAAAAGGAGACGATAAATATTTCCTTGATAAATGAGTGTTTGTTCCTGAACTAAACCAAATAACTTTCAAAATGACCACATCCTCCCTCAATACATTCCATTTTCCCCAAATAAAACATGACCAATTTGCCCAGTGGTTAAAATGGAATATTAAAACCCAGCAGTGGTATCACCATCATTTATATAATGTTTGCCTAACTCATTCTATTCTGTTAGGGTACAAACATAATAAAGTAAAAACTTCTTTTTAAGTTGTGGCAATTATTGGGTAACTTTAAATATTAATATATGTATATTTTTCTTATAAATAAAATAATAAAAATATGGATCACAAGTCTACATGAAAGAACACCATGTACCAAGGTTACTGTCCCAGAGAAAGGGAGACTAGATGTTGAATTCATTACCTATAATTTCAAAGAAACCAAAGGCCTAAAAGTGCCAGATCTGCCAGACACCAGGCTCTGTGAGGTTCCCACGCAGCCCTGCCAGTTCCACCCTGACTCACAGCAGCCCCTGCTATTTCGCTTCTAAACAAAGATTTATGTCAAATTATGTTCTAGTTTTGTGGTGTGGCAAAATATCCATTCAGGGTTATGATGGGACCACCTAACACATGTTCACTTGGAAGCTAATCCAATTCAGATCCCAGGTTCCCTAGGGAAAGAGGCAAGGACAGTAGCCCATGCTGTTCCTTAACTGGCATAAGCTTTCAGTGTATTTCTATTGTAAAGAAAAATTCACCTTTGTTAAATTATATTTTCATGTTTATGTTTTTCATGTTCATATTATAGGTTGATCTAAATTTCAAAATATAATAGTGATTTCTAATACACTGCTCTGTGATAATACTAGAAAAACTGAGGTTATTTTCTAAATGAAATTTTAAATCATGTCTGTTTCCAGAGGCAGTGTGGTTCCCATAAATTAGTCTAGAATATTATTATTAAAAGAAAGAATATTGCTATTTGCCACTGTTATTTAAAAGCAAAGTTGAAATTTTAAAAAATACAGAATCTGGCCAGATGCAGTGGCTCACACCTGTAATCCCAGCACTTTGGGAGGCCGAAGCAGGTGGATCGCCTGGGGTTAGGAGTTCGAGACCAGACTGGCCAATATGGTGAAACCCCATCTCTACTAAAAATACAAAAATTAGCCAGAAGTGGTGGTGCACATCTGTAATCCCAGCTACTGGGGAGGCTGAGTCAAGAGAATCGCTTTAACCTGGGAGGCGGAGGTTGCAGTGAGCTGAGATTGCACCAATGCACTCTAGCCTGGGTGACAGAGCAAGACTCCAACTCAAAAAAAAAAAAAAAAGAAAAGAAAAAAATACACAGAATCTCTTCTTCAGAAATTTGATGGAAACATGTCATTTACAACTCTAACTAGCACGACTACTTTGTATTTTTTCATTTGAATAATTTTCCAGAATAAAATTATTATTTTTTATTTTGAGGCTGTTACCACTTTGACTAGGTTGTATAAATTTAACACTTAAGTGATACATAAAATTAAGATTCCATCCAGCACACTGGATATAGATTTTGTCACTTTTGAGGTTCGTATATGCTAAACTGTAAATGTTGCAATTATATACTGGTTCGTATATGCTAAACTGTAAATGTTGCAATTATATACTTAAAGTGTCATAAAATGCTTACCTTTTTACCCACTACTCTAGAATATGGGTAGGAAGGATGTAGATTAGCTTTGTTTTAATAATCTTAATGATTAGTTGTTTTGATGATCTTAATTATTGAACATAATTATCTGAATATTATTTCTATAGCTCAGTATGATTAAAAGTCTCAATTAGAAGATTTACTTAAAATCTTTGGCTTATGAAAACCTTTTGGAATTGCCTACTTGACTACTGAATTAAGTTTCTCCTAGAAATGCATAAGCAGCCTAATCATGTTTTATCTGTGTCTTTTTATGACCATGTAAGTGTTAATTTAGAAACATTTGAGAACAGAAAGCTGTTCTTTTCCATGCAACCTCATTTATGCCTTTTAACAAGTTCCATGTATATTATTTGATGGTTGCTCAAAAATATTAATCATGATGATAGTATTGTTCCTAATGATGATAAACCATTAACTTATCATGAGGTTCAATGAATCACTTGACAAATCAGGTATGGATCAACCTTCGGGTAAATGTGTCTTGGGGGTAAGTTGTACCCATTAGGTAGCATAGAACAAACCTAGGAAAACTGATAGAGGCTAAAATTACTTATTTTCAGTATATACTAATAAGACCAAAAATTCATCCTCAACCTGCCACACATCTCTAAGTTCCTTATTAGAAAAAGGTTTCTGAACCTGGATAAAAGGTAAAAGCACCCGGTGTTAAACACTTCAAAAAGTAATTATAAACTTGCTTTAATATATTTACATCTACATCGCACAAAGTCCCTCAAGCATTCTTTGTGCCTTACCATCTTAAATATTTTGCATTAATATTGTGCTAAACAGTCAGCATTTTGTTCACTGGAGAGTCGTAACTAGTCCAGCAGTGCATGAATACAAGCCCATGTGCAGAACAAAGAATGCAACCTCAGCTTTCAAACCAGCAGCTTGATGCTCTGACCCCTACACCATGTGCTATGATCATGAGTGATGGTGCTGTTCTGACTGTACGCTACTTTCAAATAATGATCCACAAAGTTAATCAAAAGGGCTTCCCTGTTCAATATTTACCTGTTACTCATTGACAGACGCTGTCTGCACTGCCATCTAGGACGTATAGGATGGGATCAGTAATACTGAGCTCAAACAGAACCTGAGTGCCTCACAGAAGTACCAGGCAAAATGAAAGCAGAATTAAGCTGCTCTTCAAACTACCTCTGACACTAAAGATGTCCGCATGAGTTCCACAGCAGGAATGCACTGCTCTCTCCTGGATTTGGAGGCCATATAGTTGCTGATAATAAGAGGGATGAAAAAAACAACAACTACATGAAAGAAAAAAAAAGAAGGGAGATATTAGGTAGCAAAATATAAACATGGAGGAGAAAAATAGTAATTTCCTGTATTTGGTCAAAAAAATAATATTCCCTCCTTGATGTGATCTCCTTGCTTTTATGTACTAGGAGTCATATCTATCCTGAAAATTATTTTTCTCATTTTAATACACATTCAACATTTTAAGCAAAAAAATAATAAAAAAAAATTGATCTTTTTATGTGTTAGAGATTTAAATGCTGTTTGCCAGTCTGTCAATCAAAATGTGCCCAGAAGGGTTACTGACCAGCTTCCATGTACACCTTCAAAAACAGGCAGGTAATCAGACTAATCATAATGCAATTCTCTCTGTCATTTTTTAACTATCAACGAGAGAGCAAGGCTTACTATGAGACCTTATTATTCACATTCATTAACCAGGCAACTTGACAGGTTTTGAACATGGGTAGTTACAGGGGGGAGAAGTCACTCTGAATGTTAAATCCTCTTTCAACTATCTTTTCCAGAGCACTACCTTTTTAGAGTTAGTATTTGAGTACTTAGTATGCACTTCCAGGTGAAGCACTTTTCGAAGCATTTTATGTGTATTAGTTCATTTAATCCCTATGGAAAATCCTAAGAGAAAATCCTATGAGATACTATCATCAGCATTTCACAAATGAGAAAGGTGAGAAACAGGGAGCTTAAGTAACTTGTTCAAAATCACCCAGCAAATAAGTAATGGAACTAGGGTTTGACTACATCAGTCTCCATCATAGCCTGCATACTTACCCACTACACTGACATTCTCCTATTGCATTCCACACTGCTCAGATGCAAGGCAATCATTGGCCTTTAACGAGAACCTTTTTAAAAGTTTGTGGACTGAATAAATGAATAAATATCTCTAAGGAACTTGCAATGTTATTGAGAAGATATTATCCATACATACACAGAGCCTCTTACCATTTAACTTTTATAAGTTTTTGTCATGCTTCATCTCTAAGTTTACGAGTGAAAGGTACTTATTTGCATACATGTGATTGAGTGCCACCACATGCAATACAAAGTCAATGATACATTAGTATTTAATCTTGGATTCAGTATTGACTTCTCTCTCTTCTTTATCCACTTCGTCTTGGTACAAATCACACCTTGATTATGCTGATAGCCTCTGAGCTAAGTCCCCTGCTTCCACCCTCAGCCCCCTGAAGCATATGCTCAGCCAGTAACTACACTGATACTAAAATCAGTTAGGTCTCATTTCTCCTCAATTATAATCCTCCCAAGACTGTTTTGAGTGGAACGAAAGCCGAAGTCCTTCCCTAACCTGCCAGCATCATCCCGTGTGCTGTAACCTCCCTGACCTGTCTCCTGCTACTGTCCTCCTTGCTCATTCAGCCCCCACCACACTGGCCTCCCGGGGGTGCTCTGAACACATTAGGAACTTCAGCACCTTTGTAATGGTTGTTCATTCTACCTGGAATATTTTCCCCTGGCTATGTGAATGCCTAACTCCCTCACTTCCTTACAATTGCTCAAATGTCATCTTTCTTTTAATGGTTATCATCTATTATAACCACAATGACTCACTTCTACCCCAGCACTCCTAATTCCTTCTTAACCTTCTGTATTTTTGTTCCACAGCACTGACTGCCATGTAACAGACTATATGATTTCCTTCATTTTTAACATCTGCTGTTTACTGCCTGTTTCTAATGCCATCCAACTTTGAGAACAAAGATTATGGCCTCTGTCCACTGATATATACCAATCAATAGTTCCTGGTTATAGAAGGTACTCAATTAATATGTTAAGAGAAGAGAGAAACCACTGTGGATAAAACAAGGTTAGAAAGACTTTACAAAGGAGCAAGCAAAGGCAGGGACTTAGCACATGTGTTGTGCCTAAGAAGAAGGAACGGACATGTTTCACGGACAGAGCACAGAACTTGCGCTGAGAAATGTCTGGTGTTATGGGGAGGCTGAAAGGCAGAATGGAGCTACACTGGTAAGTTTTAAACACTAAGCTAAGATTACAGACAGCATGAAGTGAGATGGAGCAGTCAGTGATTTTGAGCAGAAAAATATGTTAGAAACAGTATTTCAATCTGGTAACTATTTATGAAGCAGCCCAGAAAGGAAAATCTTTGCATTCTCTAGCATGGTGCTTTGCATAGAGCAGGACTCAAGTATTTATTTGAACCAAACTAAGTAAGATAGGAGATAAGAACACTAGTTAGGAGATTGCAACAATCTAGGCATGAAGTAATAGCGTGGATTAAGGGGATATGAAAAGAAGGGGAGTTTTAAAAGAAAATATGCTACTAAAAGAATATTTGAGACAAGAGAGGCAGAATAAAAGATGTCAAGAATGAGACTGAATTACTATATAAATGAAGATAAAGCAAAAGAAGTGCAAGGTAGGAGAGGATCTTTCTGGGGAAGACACCAAGTTCTATTTTGGAGGAATGGTGGCAGTCCTGGAGAAGGCCCTAAACTGGGAGATGAGAGAGGTCTTAATCTGCGGGCCAGCCATGTTACACTCGAGTTGTGTGAAATATTTCAAATCACTTAACCTCTGTAATACAGGGGCTTGTTTTTGTTTTTCTCCATGTAAAACAGAGACAAAATACAGTTCACTAGGTTGCTTTGAGGATGAACTGGGAATGCTCATGAGAAGTGCTTGCAAACTTGTTGGTCATTACATGTAGAGACTGTTGTGAGGTGAAACAATGCAAAGGTCAAGTAGTTTGAAAATAGAAAACTAGAGTTTGGAAAGAGGGCTTAAGATTAAAAGTTGACATTCACCCATTTCTATGTGATAACCACAGTGTAAGGACAGATGAAATCCCCAAGGGGGAGAACTAATTGCCTCATGCTGGACAGTACACAGCTTTACACTCAAAGGACACTGGTTGTATGTTCTTTAAATGACTGATGTTCAAATATGGCAAACCTTGATTTTCTATGGCATGGCTTCAAGTTCCTTAGGGTCTTTTTCTTTTGCAGAAATAGATTTCAACAGATCATCCTCAAATAGAGGATGGATGTTTTTCTAAGGTAAAGTGTCATCCTGCTCCAAGGGACCCTGTCATCCAGTTGAAAAGGGATGAACTGCTGGGCCACACAGACCGGAGAGGGTCTCCAATAGTTAGTTACCAGATTGCACCTCATTAGCTGTGTGAACTGAGCAATGTGCCTGACCTCTCTGAGCTCCCACTGTCTTGAGTGCAAACTCAGAATAATATTGTCTATTTCAAACATGGCTGCTCGGGTCAATTACAATAATGCTTGAAGACCACAGCACCCCATATTTGGAGCATGTTCTTTCCTTTTCTCCGGATTTCAGCCTTATCAATGAATGCAGCCTATGCAGTCTATGCGTTACTGCATATCGAAAACCAGCCAACACAGAAGTAGGAATGGGGCCCCTGAAAGGTAACTTCACCGTCAAGAGTTAATGCTTCCATTGTCCCAAAAGGATCAACCTAGCCTCACAATGAAAGGCCTTGGCATCAATGAATGTTTCCTTTTGAAGGCAGAATAAATGTGGCTATAGTCATTCTCCTGTCTCTATTTCAGAGCCTCGCATTCTCAGGACACTCCGTACCACAGCAAACACTCATGTCCTGCAAATTTCTCCTGAACAGACCCAATGAAGGTATTTGTGGCACAAGGGAACCAAACTTGCCACCAGGCCCGTGTAAAAATATACTTTACTTAAAATCTGCTGGCCCATAATTTTAGTTTTCTAGTCTTCTCTTCCCTGAGGCATTTCCCAAGTACCATGATAAATTAAAAAATAAAAAACACAACACTCTTTATTCCTATCAGCATCATATAAATTGTTACTACCTCTGGGCAAGCAGCATTCAGAAAAGAGGGTAAACAATCTTGCTATCAGATGCATGTATTGATCATGAATTTTACAAGAGCTCAGGAATACCCTTGACCTTCCATCCTCATCTCCGCTGGATGTTTCAACAAACCTCTCCTTTTAAAAGGGTGGTGCCATGAATACCATTGTTTTCACTGATAGCTATTCAATACTTAGGACACCTGATGAATTTCTCTAGGGGATGAGAAGTGGAGCTGCTGCTTCTCATTTTCTGCTTGCAAGCCGTCAGGCAGTTAGGGAGTCCCTGGAAAAGCATGCTGCTTCCCCTGGAAGTGAGCAAGGATTCCCCTGCAATTACTGTAAAATGCGTTCTTCACCAAGACATCCAGATGGTGCCTCAAGCACACAAGACAGAATGCTTTGTGCCTGACCAAGCCATGCTCATTCAATTTTACTCCTAAAACAGTTTTTCAAGTGGAGTTGAAGAAAGGAAGCAAAGAGAAGAATCATCAAAAAGACTGTATACCTTCCAGTGTCAAGGCCAAGGCATGCAGTTGGCTGTGATTCACTGTAAGCACCCCTGACAGGCAATAGTCAGGAAAATGATACTGTTATGAAGCTTATGATGGTTGAAATGCAAGTAATGAGAATTGCTAGTAAGAGAAATAGGCCTCTTCTCATTAGTAACACATGAGAACAAGCAAAGAGCAAGGCCCAGAGATCCTTTATAACTGGGTTGAGGGAGGGACAGGGAAATTAGGATTTAAATAAGATGTGGTGATAGTCTGTTTAACCACATAAATCCCAAGCATCCAATTCCAAAGAATTCTTAAACTGATATATGAATCACAAGGTCTCAAATTTGCCAGTGAAAGAATAACCCAACAATGCTTTTGTTACATGCTGGTCACTGAACCAACGTCCTCGAAGCACCCAGCCCTCTCTCTGCTTTAAGAACTAGACCTAAACATCTCAATGCTAAACACAGTAAATAAAATTATTTTTAAGCAACCTAGAGGATAACGCAGCAGACATAACATGTGACAGGATGAGTTTGGAAAGTAACCAGAAAACTCCATCTAATTGCTTAACTTTTCATACATGGACGTATCTGACCTAAAAAAGCCATATGTTTCTTTAAGCCAACATACCCTTCTCACCACACCCTTCTCACCACTAGCTTCATCCTATAACTGCAAAACTATTTCCACATTTAAATGTGTACTATGTCTAGATAAAAATAAATATTAAGGTGGTAAGCAAAGATTTATCTGCTGAAAATCCTATCACTAATGAGTACATCACTAGTTGAGGCTTGAATTTAAATTCAAACAAATTCTTTTGAAAACAAAAACAAGTCCTAAAAATCCTGAATTTCAATACAAACTACACTAGGAAAAATGTAAGTGTCACATCAAAAAGGAAATCTCTGTGGAACAGTTTCTCTATGGAAACTGACCATGTAGCTTCCAGCTTCCCCAAACAAGCTGCTCATATACAAATTAGAACACCTGGTCCCAGACATTTCCCAGCCAAGTCAGGTGTGGATGGATTCACAAGAAAATACCTATATACATGGATATACGTCTATAAAAAGTGTTACTCATAGAAACACACACCATTGTATAGAAGACTACAAAGACGGCCACCAAACTGTTAACAGTGGTGATCTGTGGGTAGGACAATTACAAAAACATTGATATTCTTTCTTTATGCTTACCTGTGTTTTCTAAATGTTCCAGAATGAAAATGTATTGCATCTCTATTCAAAAAGAGCTTTTGCAAGGGAAGAGGATAAACGTCATGAGTCCTAATCTAGGACTACTCCCCCTCCCCGCCCACCATTCACCAACCCAGAGCCATAACATTGGGCCTGGTGAAAGAAATTCCAAGAATATTCCCTCAACACAAGTTGAAGGCCCACCAAAGCCTGCTCTGTGAGCTCCAAGATAACACAAATCCAAGGCCATTTACAGAGCAGAGGACAGGGAATTCCCTAAATCAACAGAAGAACACATGGAAATAAAAGTTATGAGTAGGGTGAAGTGGAAACCATAATTTCATTCCTTTGTTGCTGGCAGGATGATTAAGGGAGGTATATTTATTGTTTATCTTCTCATTAAAAGAGTTGTCTTGCTGCATATTTTTCTTATTGTAAAGATACTGCTTATATACTTTTTAAATAATACAGATCATAATACTGTAAGTGGTTTTTTGACAATATGTATTTTTCATAAGGAAAATTCTATTTTTTAAATTTCCTAAAATTATAAAATTTTCTCAGGTATGAAATTAATTTCTTTTAATAGATATTCTCAATAGTCACTAAAATTCACAATGATCTCCTTTAATGCAATACTATTCTTTGATGTGACAATGGAACTTCTCATTTATATTATATAAAGCATAGTAATAAACAACAAGTATAACACACAATTCAGAGTGTGTTCCTTTTGGAACTTTAAGTTCTTCAACATCTCCATAGTCATAATGACTTTTCCTGCTGGTGGTTGAATGCTTATTATTTCCATTTTGCAGATAATAGCTCTATGAGGTTAACAGTTCTATAGTAAGTTAGATGAGCACCAAGGTAGTACTCATTTAGTATATGTTTACTATATGCCAAGCACCATGATTAGTGTTTTCATGGTTTAGACCTTAGGTTCCGTCGTCAGATAGCCTGAAGTCTAATGCAGAGGTCAGCAAACTTCTATAAATGGCCAGATTGTAAATATTTGCAGCTTTGTGGGCCATATGGTCTCTGTCACTACTACTCAACTATGCCCTTGTAGTAGGAATGGAATCACAGACAATACCTAAATGAATAGATACGGATATTTTCCAATAAAATTTTATTTATGAAAATGGAGGGGGATGGGGTAGATTTGGCTCATGGGCCCTAATTCAGTGATACTAATCCTAATTCCACCACAAATGAATGGGCATGGCCTTGTTCCAATAAAACTTTACAAAAACTCGGGGGTTGGGGGTAGATTTGGCTAGTGGGTCATAATTAGGTGATACTAATCTTAATTCCACCACATCCTGCCTTCTTAACCTTGAGTTACTTCTGTCAGCTCTGAAAGCTTCTGTAACCTTATCTGTAAAATGTGGTAATAATCATACCTAAGGCATAAGTTTATTGTAAGGATTTTTTTTAATGTATGTTAAGCCATTAGCCCAGTGCCTGACATTGGCATCTGGTAACAGATCAGTAATGTTAATTATTATCACCATCCTAATCATCACATTCATCCTCAAAACAACCTCTGAGGTATTGTTTTGCCCCTACTTTTAGAGATAAGCAAACAGAAGCTTAAAGTTAAGCAACTTAGTCGCTGTCCCACATATAACAGATAATTGTGGGGCTAGGATCAAAGCCAGATCCATTTCCAGGAGATTTAACCACCGCTAGCAATGACTAAACACTACTGCATGGACTTAATCGTTTAAAATAGCTTGCTCGTCGTGAAAGAACAAAGCATAATTATTCCACTCTAATGCATAAACTAAGTCCAAAGATTTACTGAAGACACATTTATAAACTCAATACACAGAACAAGCTGTTCATAAGGTAAGGAGAATTTACTAAAACCATAGTTGATGTATAAGTTTGCTGCAGTACTTTTAAAGTCTGGACACAAGCACATTAGTATCACTGACTTTCTGAAACCACCTGTTAGCGATTTTTGAACGCCGCTGTTCAACAGCATGCCTACAAAAGGCTCATTGTGGCGCTACACCTCTCACCTTGACCTTTACTTTCGTTCTCAAGTTTCTAGAGGTCACATACATACTGCAGGTGTGTCACACACCAAGTATTTTTAAAAATCTAGGTAGTCACTTCGCTCATAATGAAAATATACACTCCGGTGGAGCCAATTAATATTCTTTCATTCTAAATCATGCTGCCTGTGCCTATCCATTTTTACTCTCTGGCATACGTTTATCTTGAATTACAAATGGTCTATGAGGAGAAAGGCAGACGTGGGCACCTCAAGCCAGGAAAAGCAATGAGTTTGCACACAGATCCTGAACCAGATTTCACACTGGGAGAGTCCTTCAAGATATTTATCGATAAAAAACAACTTTAAACTAATAAACAGCACAATTTCACATTCCTTCTTGCAAAACAAGTTAAAAGTGTTGTGAAACAAAGAGAAGAAGAGGAAGCTGTGGGACACTGCCATAGCAGCCTCGGGCCTAATCCACCTCCAGGGTAATTCTTCTTGAAGATGCAGTCTCTGTCACACTCCTGAAAACTCCTGTGAGGGATCTCGCAGGATGGCAGTCCTCCGGGATCTGAGGCCTCTGCTCTCCCTTCCTCTCCGCCTCACCTCCTGTCACCGTTCCCCAGCCCTCCACTTCTGCCTGTGCCCTTTGCAATTTGCCACACCAGAAATGCCTTTTAGCCCAAACCACTGCCTCAGGTTCCCTTCCAAGCTCAGATAGCTTCTCCTCCACCATGAAGACATTGGGCTCCCTGCACTATTAAAAATGGCCCCTCCGTGGTGCTGCTTCCATAGTTGACACTTATTTCTCTTGAGGCACCTCTCAGGCAGAATGCCAATTACTTATTGATATCTCAGTCTTCTAGGCTTCTAGAAAGCAGAGGTTTTCTTAGTCACCTCTGAATAACTCAGTTACTGTAGAACAGTTCATGTAGAAAAGCACCTGATCTGTGGGTGATGATTAAAATATATTTGTTAAATGAATGAATAAATTCGCTCACTTCTAGGCTAGTCTAGAATAAGCCCTAAGTAATACACTTTCATGCCATCCACATTGCCAACATATGCTACTTCAAGTCATTTTTAGGCAAAAGCATTGGTGTGATGCTAAAATCACCTGGGAGAAACCACCAGAAACCATGCTGAGGTCTGAAAGGCATGATGTGGAAATTAGAATTCATTTGGATATTGAAAGGCTTGAAGCAGTTCTTGCTACGAAGTCCAATGTCTGTTTAACATGTTTAACATTCGAGCTCTTTATGAAGTTCATTTTATATTTCTAACTCTTTTCTCAATTCTTTGTTATGTACTGATCCTAACACAACTGGCATAAGTTGTTCTATTGTGGGGGTGAGGGGAAGATGACTGTATAATAGCAATCAGTCAATCAGATTAAACAACCAGCAAAAGAATTCACTCCTGCTGCTGGAGCCTCCGTGACCTTTCCCTTTCCTTCAGCACAGGTGACCATCTTCCCCCCAGCAGAATCCCTGACAAGGCGCCTGTCTTGTTCGCCTTAATTGGGATAACACGTGAAAGTGGTTAGCACTCTGTCTTGTACAAGAGAGCTGATAAAGACTGGCGCGTTCCCTCCTTCTTCACTCATTCTCCTCCTCTCTTCCCTGGAACTTGTTAATTCCTTCCCTCTTTTGGGTGCGAATCCAAATCCATGTTTCTTGGCCAAGGCCAGTCTTAACACTGTATACTGAATAGAGCACCCACATTCTGGATTTGTATTTTCAGGGAAGAAAGAAACTTTCCTCTAGCCCCAAATGAATGTATCCAAGCCCTGTCACGGTGTCTGAAATTATTCTACAGGAAAAAACTACCCATTTTCTTGAATTCGTTCACCTGGAGTTGCTTATGAAAAGGCAAATTGTCCTGAGAACAGTAACACCATCAGTTAACAACACCTGATCTGCAATGAAGGCTACAGACAATCACGACTCTGTGCCGATGAGGCACCGGTTTGAAACACTAACCAGGTATCCAGGTGGGATGAATTTCACAAAGGAGTAAAAAGGGCTTAGAAAATGATGGGATTCCAAAGGATGGAAAAGACAACTAAACAAAGACAAACTTTACAATTTTGCCAATTGCCTCTTTTGCTTTCAATGACAACTGTCTAAATCCACTGCAAACACCTTCTCAATCAGGGTTTCTCAATCTTGGTTACACCTGGAGTCTAGGAATCCTGGATTAAACCCCGTTGTATAAAATAGGTACTGCCAGGCCTATAACAATGGCAAAGCACGTGCTCAATAAACGTTAGTAATTGAAGCTGCCATCTCAGACTCACTCCATCTTTTCTAAATACTGGTGAACGGATTGTTCTTGGCTTTAAGGACATCCCGCTCTTCCTCAAATCCCTCTATGATAGTGTCCAACTATATGGCTGAATTGCAATGTAAGTTTTGAAGCTACAAACACCTAGCTCGGCTGAGTCTTTCCTACTTATCTTTCCTCACTATCTCATAGTCTTCTTAACACAGGTGATTTCCTTTGAACTTACTACTACTATTCCATCTCATGTCTATGAATATTTTATTTCCTCTGACTTACCAAATATTTTCTTTCAAGTTCAGGCCAGGAATCCAGTACTGTTAGAGGCTGAGGTGGGAGAATGGCTTGAGCCCAGGAATTCGAGACCAGCCTGGGTAACATAGTAAGACCTTGTCCTCTACTAAAAACAAAACAAAACAAAAAGCCAGACATGGGGGCATGCACCTGTAGTCTTAGCTACTTGGGAGCTTGAGCCCAGGAGTTCAAGGCTGCAGTGAGCTATGATTGCACCACCACCTAGGCAGCAGAGCAAGACCCTGTCTCTAAATAAAAAACAATAAACATAAAGTTCAAAGTTATAGTTATTACGGAGGGGGTGTCTTTTCTCCTACTTTAAACTATCTATGCTACTTTTACTTTTGTATTTGAAAATATTGTTACAAGATTGACAACTGTTTTAATTTGAAAAGAACTTTCACATCTTCCAATGAAATCCACCACTTTACAGATGTGTTTGCTAAAACACAGGGGCATTATTGTAAACTATAAAAGACCGTTGAAAAGGAGAGGAGGGGTCTGAGACCCAAAATTGGTAATACTTAGCAAGATAACTGCCTAACTTAAAATGATACAATTTGTAAAATATTTACAATATGATGTGTATCTTTTGAAACACTATATACCTATCCTTTACCAAAAAACCTGATCTCACCAATTAAACTTGGAATTTTAAATTGAAAGTATAATAAGCATTTAATAGAAGTTAAAGTAACTATTACTATTATTTGGAACTAATTATAGACCTTTTAAAATAATTAATCACAGGTTTTATATCCCTGCTTGTTTTAAACTTTCATTATTGAAACAATTGTCTAATCATTTAAATAATTACCAATAAAATCTAAATGCAACATGGAAAATAATGTTTTTAAAAATGTAATTCACCATAATTATAAAACCACAGAATTATATTTGGAACAAATATAAGCAATGGCATGCTAGGACATGTTTAACAATCACTTGGGGCTTAGAGAGCACCAGAATTGCAATATTTTCCAATTTCCATGGTGCAAATACTTTCTGCAACTTCAGGTTACTAACGTGAGGCCAGAAATAACAAAGTGAGAAAGAGGTGCATACAATTGACTCTCACAAACCCATCCAAGTTGGCTCCAGCACATTCCTGAATATGAGAGACCAAACAGCGTAGCCTCTTCATTCCTGAACGCTTTTCATAAGACTGACCATTTCTTTCTTTATAATCCAGTGTACCCTGAACACAAAGTGACACCACCTATACATTATTCTGTTTATACATTTACCTACTCAACTCTATTACAGTGGCTTCCATTCTTTTTGGATATGAAACACAGTACAAACACATATTACCTCATGATCTACCCAGTAAACACACGCATGCAGTTATATGTACACATACACAAATATGAAACTACAAAGGGAGCCTCACAAAATAAGACACATTCTTACTAAAATGCAATACAATAAAATTGTCTGTTCTCTTCCATTTCATTTTTAAAATTAGGATCTTGATCCACTAAATTGGACACATCTCCGGCTGTTTGAATAGTAACCAAGAGTTAGAAAAACGGTGCTGTAATAGACTATAAGCTCATTGAAGATAGGATGATATGTCATTTGTCTGTATCTATTCCTATATCTACTGGTAATTATTGAGGCCCAAGGAGGTTAAGTAACTTGCCCAAAGATGCACCTGCTTTCATAGATAACAATCCCTCCAGGCAAGTGATAATTCACATCACAGAATCAGGATATTTATGGTTTGACACTAAAAGCTAGAGGATCTTCCAAAACAGCTACCCCTTCACCAGAAATTGATGTAGAAGTGTTTTTAAATTGTACTGACTCCATCATTGATAAAAGTGTAGCCCTTTACTCACTGCAGCCCTGTGACCCTGACTGTTTGCCTACATCTCCCTACTCTTGATAATAGTCACCCAACAAGAGTGTGGAAAAACCACCCATGTTTTTTACAATACTATCCATGGTTTTTTTCACAATACATTTCAATCTTCTAGGGAAAGTAGCTATATAAATGCTGATGAATAATAAATCTATAGAATAAACATACTCTCTATATAATATATATTAACACCAGCTTTCTAATAAACAGAAGCCAAAAACTTAATTGGAGAAAATTGGAAAATAAAATCGGAATCCCTGGCCTTTTCTCTTCAGTGTGCTTGTGTACCACATGCTTTTTTATAGGTGCTATTAAATGTACACTATAGTTTCAAGACAATTCAGATAAGCATCTTCACTAAAATACACAACACCATTAATCATCTCAGTGACAGTGCTCCAATTTAACATCTTGGGGATTTCCTCCCCTTCTTCATCATTTATTTGCCAATATTTCCTTGTTATGAATATCCCCCTAGTGACTTTCCCTGGCAGTCACAGCTGTGCTGCCTACTGTGTCTACCTTGACTACAAATAACACCTATTCTTTAAAAAGCAAGCCCTTGAGATGATTCCTACAGCTAGAAGGGAAGCCTTACTATGCGTCAAATTCCTGGTGGCCCCATCCGGGCTCCTCATTGACAAATCTCAGCCTCTAAGCCAATAGTAATTTCAGATACATGAAACTGGCTTAATTATAAATAAACAACAGTTGATTGTTGATCTGCACTTATCTGAATGGTCAGCAATCAAATGCTGCTTTAATACGTCTCTAAACGACCCCCTTCTTATACGACAAAAGGATTCTTCAACGTATACAACAAAGCCACAAAAATCACTAACAAATTACAGAAACCTGGCCACCAAGAGCCACAACAAACGACTCACAGATAACAAAGAATTTTTTTAATGATAATCAGTAACAATTCTGCATTATAATTATACCTGTTCTGAAAAAAATAGTAACACTATCTAGACAGTGAAATATCAAGAAATAAAGCCAGAGATAACTACATATATATAGTAAAGATACAGTGATACAGTCACCTAAACCATGCCAGGTAGGGAACAGTCCCAGCTCCATCCAGTATCCGCTTTGTGTCTATTTCAGAGAGCAGCCTTCACAACCACCAGAATTTCTGATCTTTTTAAAAATGGAAACCATGAAACAAAGTGCTCTACAACCAGTTGGAGGAGTAAATGAAAGAAGGACTCACCAGCTTGCATTCAGAAACGATTTTTAAGGAAAAAAATGGTACTGTTGTTCAATAGTCACACTACTACAAAAGAAGAGTATGAAGACAAAAACACAACAAAGCATATTTACAAAGTATATCCAGAAAAAATAATGCCTTCAGTGGAATTATGTTTACATTACTCTACATTTTCTATAGGAGAATTTAATTAAAGGTTAATGTTGCTTCAATCAATATTCCATAACTTTTCTGGAAAGCATAAATTTCATCTTTTTTAGGAAGATTCCAATTGGATTACTGTTTCTGACAAAAACTTTCTTCACAGCAAAAGCAATACAAGTCCAACTATGATATATAAAAATGCCATTTCCTCCCAGAGCAGAGTGTTTACTTCAGTGATAGTAACAACACCTCGTTACCCAAAGTGCAGATTCTGTTAAGTAATGGACAAAGCAAATGGCAGCAAAGACAGAGAACTCCACTTCAATTTAACTGTCCTGTAAGGTACATAGTAATTAGCTGCAAAGCTCTGAAATCTTAGCTAGCATGTTAAGTCTGCTACATGACAGTATAATTTGACTTCTTAAAGGATTATGCAAATTACAACTCATCATTCCATTACAGGATTGAAAAAAAGTGACAGCTAATTTATACATAACACACCTTTCAAATCCCTAAGATGCGTAGCACCTGTGCAATGTATTTTGCCGAGATTTTCTTGCATATAAGTACTTGTTTATTGCAATATAAAGAAGCTTACCTAAGAGCTTTAATGCAGTTGTTTAAAAAAACTTTTAGACCACAATTTCAAAAAAAATAAACATTTTTTTTTTCTGTGTTGATATCAGAGGCAAATTGTTTTGGTTGTTTTTGTTTGGTTTGGTTTGTTGTTGTTGTATTTTTTCTCTCCCCCACTAAATTAGATAAAAAGAAGGTTTCAACACAAGGATATTTTTGAATAGCTGGCAACCACAAGCACTGATGTACGAGCCAGAAGGAAGACTCACAAAGATTTCAACATACTTCTGGTAGGTAGATTCACAGTAGATTCCGTCATATCTGTAGATTTTCCTACATTCTGATTGGTTGGGCAGAGGATGCTGGGCAGTTATTCTGTAGAGGCATCAAAAACAGATAGACATGACTAGAGATTCTCTACAGTCAACTGGAATGCAGGATAACAAGTATGTTGAAATTCAATATATTTTGCTTTTTACGCTTTTGAGCTCTACACACAATTGCAATTTTAGAACATTAACTTCCACTTTTAGAAAACTGCAGAGAAAAGCAACTTTTTCAGTTCTTCATCAGGACAGTTTTTTTTTTGTTTTTGTTTTTGTTTTAATTTCAGAGTCATAAAAGTGGAAGAAAAGAGACATAGGTCTAAACCTTAACTCACTCTTCAATTCCCACGATTATATTCTACAGGAAATGTTAAAAACAAATGTCATTAGTGTTTTTGTTATAGGATTGTCATTAGTTCAATCATGCATTACTATTGTAGGCAACCGTAAATTAGCTATAAAACTTTGGTCGAGTTAATATATTTTTCAGCTCTATTCAATTTATATAGAGTTTGCTATGGACTTATAAAGGGATGTGATACACCTTACAGAACTGAACCCAATTAGGGATGAAAACACAAGCAAGGCCGTCGGGAACACGGGTTAGATGTTAACAGGCACCTGAGATGAGCTGATTACAGTGACTCCAGGTTTCTTGGCAGTTAAGGCAAAAAGGGGAAAAGCTTACACAATTTTCATCTGTATTACTTAAGCATATAAATTCATCTGAGACTCCCTGCATTATATAGACATAAAAATGCTGAGATGTGTTTTCTGACCATTTCCTTCTATTGAAAACTCCTTCATTTAGGGGAAAAAAGTATTTAAAGAATCTATCATGTCATAATTTAGAGGAAAGTAATGTCATTTATCAATACACAGTATCAGTAAGAGTACCAATCCTTTCACTCTATTACCAGAGTATTAGAGAAAAGGTATAATGTCTAATCCTTAAGCCAGTAGATACTTAATATCTTCTTAATTATTAATTAAAACATGTGATGGATCATGCTACTTTATAAAAACTCAGATAAGGCCAGGCGCGGTGGCTCATGCCTGTAATCCCAGCACTTTGGGAGGCCGAGGCAGGTAGATCACAAAGTCAGGAGATAGAGACCATCCTGGCTAACACGGTGAAACCCTGTCTCTACTAAAAATACAAAAAATTAGCCAGGTGTGGTGGT